>NW_018190865.1:0-351 GCF_001263595.1 Phalaenopsis equestris
AATCCTGAAAGACATAAACATCAGAGGAAAAATGAGCAACACAGTCAACTTAGTGATAGATAAAATGTTACACTTCAGTAGAGGTACATGTAACACATATTCCAGAGTTAGAACTGTTGCTAAAACAACAAATTCTTTACCAACAATGGGGCTTTGTGTCCCACCAACATTTTTAGCAGTATCTTTCTCTGAGCAAGGATAATATATCGAGAAGACTTGAGAGCTTTCAGTTGTGTGGTTCGTAGCACCTGAATCAATGATCCATGAACTAGAAGGGGTAAACGAAATGAATGTCATAGGATTGGTACCGAGACGAATGTGGGAGGTTGACGGGCCGAAAGAGAGCGAACT
>NW_018190866.1:0-351 GCF_001263595.1 Phalaenopsis equestris
TATATATAGTATTATCTTTTTGCATAATTCTACTTTGTCCTACATCTTAGTGAAGCAACTCTTAAAGTACATTCCTCACCCATACAAAAGATAGTTTAGCAAATAATATGTAGTAACATAAGGTTTACATACAATTTGTTAATTCTATTCTCAATTGTAGCATTTAAAGTTCTACTCTGCTCAATAGCAGAATCAAGGTTGCAGCTATTTTATATGCTTACTATCTAGAAAAAGGTACAATAATAACCCATGAATCCATTCAAGGGCATATCCAATGCATGACAACTATAATGTAGTGCTTAGTGAGGGCCTATGATTCACAATATCAACCTTTCATTGCAAAGAAAGTGT
>NW_018190867.1:0-351 GCF_001263595.1 Phalaenopsis equestris
GATAGTGAAGTAGCGTTGTGAGGCAAAGGTGAAAAGAACCCCAATTGGGGAGTGAAATAGAACATGAAATCTTGAGCTCTCTAGTAGTTGGAAGAGTGTGATCTCTGACTATGTGTTTATTGAAGAATGAGCTGACAACTCATTTGCAGTGGCTTGGTTAAGGGAATCCATCTTATCCAATAGCAGAAGCCAGTCTTCATAGGGTGATTATCACTGCTTATTGCTATTCAACGAGGTCGGGTTGTGTTTTTGATATACTTTTCACTTTGCTGTTAGATTGTTGTTACATTGGATGTATTGCATTTACTTTATTGTATGCTCATGTAGATTTGTATTATTATTATTATTATT
>NW_018190868.1:0-351 GCF_001263595.1 Phalaenopsis equestris
TGTTGACGTGCATGGTCTGCTTCGTCGATTGTCTCTGTGCGTGCGGTGCGTCGGACTTAGTCGTCAAGCTCAGCATCTCGTCTGCTGCTCATGCGTCTGCGCCTTCCAGTCGTTGTCTTGCGTCGTCAACCCCGTCTGCTCCGTCACTCGCGTAGTCTGCTGCTCGTGTGGTTGCATCAAGCTCAGTCGTCGAGCTAGACATGTCTTCGTTGTCTGTTGTTCGTGCGGTCGCACCTTCCATTGCCTCTCGTCCTCGAGCTTTCCTAATGGCCTCAGGGCTTTCCTACGTTGCCATCCTTGCAAGAGATAACACTGTCAAACCCTCCTATGCTACAGTGGCTCACAAACGCA
>NW_018190869.1:0-351 GCF_001263595.1 Phalaenopsis equestris
TCAGAAATCAAAACTATATAGAATCAATTCAAATGGCTGCTACATCTCATAAATTGAATTCAGATAATCAGATCAAGAGCAGTGCTTGTCACCTTTATATGCAGGTTCTTCTCATTAATTACTTCGCTAATCTTCGTGCCCTTCCTGCTCAACCATTCTTCTTGCTTTGAGAGTGAAGAAGACAAGAGATAGACCGCTTTCAACTTCTTCTTCTTCTTCTCTTTTTACTTTTTTTCCTGGTGCATTAATGGTTAAGGATAAATTCAGATATGGTAATATTTCTTTATCTTTCGTCTACCATAATCTGATCATTTCATGTGCTTCTAAAATAGATTTTGGTCTTTCAAGTTG
>NW_018190870.1:0-351 GCF_001263595.1 Phalaenopsis equestris
AAATAAGCCTGACTTTCTTCAAAATGTCATTCTTCATTTAAGGTGATACTGCATAGCCTACCCACTTAAGTAGCTTAGGAATAGAACATCCCTCCTTGGTAGCTAATCTCTCAAACACGGTATGGACTCGGATGATAGGAGTGGGCTTCTTCCTCTCCTCAACTTGACCATGAGGTTATGGTAGAGCAGCTACAATCTTGTGGAGGCTTTTATCTCTAGTCGTGTCAGTTAATGGATGAAACCTACTCCCTTAGAGGAGAGGAGAGGTCCTAAGTACTCCGAGATTCTCTTGCTAAGGAATCTCGTCTACTGGAACTAATTTTGTAGTGTTGGTCTTGACAGCCAACTGAA
>NW_018190871.1:0-351 GCF_001263595.1 Phalaenopsis equestris
CAAATGTCCTATCTATTGCACAGTATTACCCAAATGGTTACATTAAGACTAAATTTAAATACCAAGCATTATTCTTACGTGTTTACATTTCTAGCACCTAAATTTTCATATTTACATGAATACCACTCAATTTTTTAATATTACATCGAAAGTATCAGCGTATCACTATCATTATTTTTTTAAAAGTGAAATAAATCTTTTCATACATATACTTGCGACATCATGGTGTTATAAATATGAAGATCAAGCAATATTGCTATGTGGAAATGTTAAGAGCACCTATTTTGATCATAAATGTTTTCCTATTATTTACCATATTAATTGGTTTACTCGGATCTCAATCATAGGCTT
>NW_018190872.1:0-351 GCF_001263595.1 Phalaenopsis equestris
TTTTTTTTTCGAAATATAAAGGAGCTTAATATGAACAGTAATATTTTTTATAGACCAAACATCAGGAGCGTTTGGACTAATTCTTCAATACCTGACGTCGTAGAAATCCTTTCCGTCAGCGCCGTTAAGTGTGAACTCCACGAGGCTCGCCGGAGGAATACCGCCGGCGCCGTTGCACTGCAGCTCGCCGGTTCCACACTCGCCGGAGAGACAATGAAATTTTCCTGATTCGTCGGCGGAACAGTTAGTGCGGGCCCACATGCGGCCGGACCAGTTGGCCGGAGCGTGGAGCGAAGAAGAAGCACCGGCGTCCAGTTGGAAACCGGTGGCGGAGAGTGGCGGGGGGGGCGG
>NW_018190873.1:0-351 GCF_001263595.1 Phalaenopsis equestris
GGTGGGAGAGGTCTTCTTAGCCTTTTCTTTCTCTTAGAGAGACTCTTCAGCCTTCCCAGTCTTGGGAAATTAAGCTCAGTAAGTTACTGTATAATTTGAAGTCTGCAGCTTTCTGTAGTTGTTGGTCTAAAGTGAGCTTGGGCGGAGGTACCCCAAATAGCTGGAGCTTATTTGGGATCTCTATGAGTTGTTTTTTTCTCACCTGGGCTCTCTCTCCTGGTCCTGGTCATTCTCTGATTCAGAGTGAGTGTTATTATGGCATCCCCTGTTGACTTGGAGACTAATGCACAGTGGAATAGAGCCACCTATGCTGGAATGGTTGGGAAGAATGTGGATACACTGCAGGATATG
>NW_018190874.1:0-351 GCF_001263595.1 Phalaenopsis equestris
CAATTAATTGATAAATTTAATAAACTTTTAACATTTTAAGAGTCAAACAATTTACATCAGGTTAGGTTGGGCAGATCCGATCCTCGCCTCCCCACTGATTACATTGGCAGCAGAGTCCACATGTCACAATAACTCTTATGAATTGGTTTAGGCTATTTTGAACCCAGTCCCATAAAGTTTTATCAATTTAATCATGAGTTGCAGTCGAATAATGAATAGGGCAGTTGATTTGGCGATTTCCAGCGCATGATTGGTACTTTGAACACCATCCTAAAGGTAAATAACCAAAGGAAATGCATAATAGAATTGTGTTTTTGGGCTTACAATGTCATTAAAAATAACACTTTTTTT
>NW_018190875.1:0-351 GCF_001263595.1 Phalaenopsis equestris
AACTTATTATTACGCACTACATGACTTACTATGACATATGTGGCTAAAACCCCGCGTAGCTCCCAACTCCGGCCTTACAAATGTCATCACAACTTAGCACTACATCATATGTGACCATCTACGATCTATGTGGCTTATAACTCGTGCAGTTCTTAATTTTGCCCCTGTGGCCTACAAATGTTGTCACAACCCACTATTATGCTCTACGTGACCAACTATGACCTATGTGTCTCATAGCTCACGCAACTCTCGACTCTGATCCTTATGGTCTACGGACATCATCACAGCTCACAATTACATCTTTCGTGACCAACTACAGACCACATGACTCACATCTCACCACCACAGCCT
>NW_018190876.1:0-351 GCF_001263595.1 Phalaenopsis equestris
TATACATATAATATTTCATAAGTTAAAACGTAATATTCTGGAAAAGGTCTGGTGAGATCTCTGGTGACCGCACCCTTTCACAGATTGCTTCAAGTCGTCAAGCTACTTGGGACAAATTTGTTGCATTTGCTGAATCTTATTAACTAAAGTTTGCAAAGAAAAAAAATAATAGATGAGAACTATAAGCATTGGAGTGTGTATTAGTATATGCATTTTCTTATGCATTATAAAATTTTATAAGCACAAAACACTGTAAATTTAAATTTCGCGCCAATTCTCATCTTGTTGTACCTCCTTCAAACATCTGGTGTGAGTTTTGCTTTGTTTACCATAAAATATTATAAGCAATAC
>NW_018190877.1:0-351 GCF_001263595.1 Phalaenopsis equestris
TTAAGCGGATAGCCATTCAATGATAGGACGGGCTCAGTGTACTCCGGAGTTTCTAATCGGAAATCCATCCCTTTCAAACGGAGCAAAGATTCGCGGGTAGGGTAGGGCTCCAAGCGGAGTCGAATTAAAGTGAAATTTTGGGCGGGTTAAACCGCAGCTTATATAACGCAGGTAGATGTTATTCGGCCGCCTATAATATAGGTAGGTGTTATTCCGCCGCCTATATATGTGTTATTCCGCCGCCTATAACGTAGGTAGGTGTTATTCCGCCGCCTAACGCAGGTAGGTGTTATTCTGCCGCCTCTAACGCCTCCCATTGTTAATCCGCTGAGGTATAACACATGGGGAATA
>NW_018190878.1:0-351 GCF_001263595.1 Phalaenopsis equestris
TTTTAATATTATTTTAAAAACTAAAGAAATGTCTAATGAGTGGAGAAAGAGTCTTGGTTCATATTTTTAAGAATAAAGGGGATACACAAAATTATGTAAATTATAAACGAATTAAGTTATTGTGTCATACATTAAAGGTATGGAAGAAAATAATTGAACATAATTTACAATGTGATATAAAAATTTCTCAAATTAAGTTTGGATTCATGTCAGGCAAGTCTACTGTGGATGTTATGCATTTATTGAGAAATTAGAATAAAAAAGTATAAGAAGGATCTACATATGATTTTCATTGAATTTAGAAAAACTATGATAAAGTTCAAAGAGAAGTACTTTGGACAATTTTTTAAA
>NW_018190879.1:0-351 GCF_001263595.1 Phalaenopsis equestris
TTAATTTCAATACAAACTCAAACCCAAACCGCAACCTAATTTGACCCTCCTCAAATCAATGGCATGGAGGAGAAACTCTACATTGAAGGGCCTTTCAATCTCAAAAGAAATAGAACGTTAACAGCCCTGATAACAACTTCAAAATTATAATTAGACAAGACAAAAGTAGAAATAAGATATTATATAACTGAATTCTATTCACTCGTTCAATAGAAATAAGATATTACATCATTTGATTACCTCCATTTAAAGACATTGACCAATCATTTTTCATTTTCCCATTTCCCTTCCTTTAACTCTTAAACTTACAACAAGTATATAATTATAAAAATAATTGTCTAAAGCATTAAA
>NW_018190880.1:0-351 GCF_001263595.1 Phalaenopsis equestris
AAGTCTGGCTCGCACCATAATCAACTCACCCTTCCTCATACACTGCTACTAATTCTCCTTCCATTCGAAAAGCTATTGTGACAAAAGACACAGAAGCTATTAAATGCAACCCTCATACAAGGTACCACCCACCGTAGCTCCCTGTTTCGAGCCGAACTCCTTCGAATTGATCTTCTCTAGCCCTGATTCGCACACCGTCCCATTTCGCCTGCAGTCGATCGTTCCAACTGTCTGGATGTCACATTATTTCTTCTGAACATTGTCGTTCGAATTGCTCTTAATTCCTTCATTCAATACACCGATAGTGAGGGCAAGTTTGTGTGAGATTTCGTGATCCTATTCAACATTTCT
>NW_018190881.1:0-351 GCF_001263595.1 Phalaenopsis equestris
ACAGTACAGGACAGAGATGTGAATGAAGAAGAGAGTGGGTCTGGGGCTCCCATCCCTATTATTCCGGAGCCAGATTCAGAGTCATTCACGACTCCAGCTACAGATCGCAGATCAGTCAGGAGCAGGCGTTCTCCACAACGTTACTTACCAACTTTGAACTACATCCTACTGACAAATTGTGGAGAAGCACGGAGCTATTAAGAAATATTGGCAGATGAGAATTCTAGCAAGTGACAGCTGACCATGAAGGAGGAGATGGATTCCCTATTGGTAAATCAGACATGAGAGCTGACAAAACTTCTCCCAGAGAAGAATACATTGCACAACAAGTGGGTGCACCGGGTGAAGACT
>NW_018190882.1:0-351 GCF_001263595.1 Phalaenopsis equestris
TTGATAATTGCAAATTTACCCATGAAATTGTTAAGTGCATTGCAGTGAACTAGGCTTATTGAAAGATTTTTTTGATGAGGTTTAGCAAAGATAATATAACTGATCATGAGCATTTTGAAAACACTATAAGCCCAGTTTTAGCGGTGGGTACAAAGTCTTCAATGACTTGAGTTTGCTCTAAGGGTTCTCATTCATGTAACTCTTAAGTAATAGATTATGTGACTGACTGATTACCCCACTCTTAATATAAATAAAATAGCAAAGTTCACTAATATAAAGTCTATTAATTCATTGAAATTAAAATTTAAAATAAGATGATCAATTGAACAGCATAATATGTTCAAATGAACT
>NW_018190883.1:0-351 GCF_001263595.1 Phalaenopsis equestris
CTTTGATGCTTGATTTTGATGAATGTTAGAGGGAGATTCAGAATGACGAGAGATGAAGCGGTTTCGACTATGAGGTATAATTAAAGCTATACATATATTTATATTTTTCTAATTTTTGTGTCCCATTTTCTTGCAATCATGTTAAGCTCACGTTCGATGTTGGGTTGAGGTCTTTCTTGAACTTGCTCGAGCTTGAAAGAAATTCAGACATATATTTTGCAGTGTTGGAGAAGTGTCGGGGCGTGTCAGATAAGTGTTGGTGTCCGATACATGATCTACACGGGTACGACTCATTTTTAGAAGTGTCGGTGCTACATAAATAACAACTATGATAAGGAACAGAGGAGGGCC
>NW_018190884.1:0-351 GCF_001263595.1 Phalaenopsis equestris
TTCATTAATTTATTATTTTTTTCTCTTCAAGCTCTATTGTATTCCTTATATCAAACTGTTCTAACCCCAACCCATATACATGATTATATTTATGAATATAAGAACTTGAAGCTGCGAAAATGAATCTTGTTCAAACCATAACCATGCTTGGTGGCATGGTTTGAACAAGATTCAATTTTGAAATTAGAGTTCTCTTTCAACTTGTTCATATTATATATATAAGATTTTTTATGCTGGAAGATGTGATGACTGCATTTGATTTATATGAAAAAAAAATTTGCTGGTAATTTTCAATTCATTTGATGGCGATTTTGG
Organism: Phalaenopsis equestris; assembly: GCF_001263595.1. Classification (NCBI taxonomy): domain Eukaryota; kingdom Viridiplantae; phylum Streptophyta; class Magnoliopsida; order Asparagales; family Orchidaceae; genus Phalaenopsis; species Phalaenopsis equestris. The sequence goes on from NW_018190884.1 coordinate 316, forward strand.
CCATGCATTTAGTTGATGCAGTTGTATTTAATATTA
>NW_018190885.1:0-351 GCF_001263595.1 Phalaenopsis equestris
TTAACCAGTACAACATTGGCTAACCATGTAGGGTACTGTTCTTCTTGCACTAAGTTAACATCTATTAATTTCCTCACCTCGGTGATCACTTGTTGTTCTATTTCAAGGCACATTCTACTGGGAGCTTGTTTCAATAAAGTCATACCCTTGTCCACTCCAAGCCTATGAACCCAAAATCTTAAGGATATTCCTGATATTTCATCATTGCTCTAAGTAACACAATCCTTAAATTCTGAAGCAGCTTGATCAAATCCATAAACTCTTCCTCACTTAGTAGAGAACTTACAAAGATAGTTCGGGGCTGCTCCTTAGTCCAGAGGTTAACTTCCTTTAATTCATCAACTGTTGACT
>NW_018190886.1:0-351 GCF_001263595.1 Phalaenopsis equestris
TGGGCAGGGAAGAAAAAAATACTGCAGGAGAAAGGCCTACAATGGATCCAGCTGTAAGACCCAACACTGGATTTTTGTGGAAGAATAATAGGAAAAGTCTAGTTTGTTTCCTGTGGGAAAGTCTTTCGGGTAAGAATAGCGGAATGGTGCTCCGAGAAGAACAGCGAGAAAGTTTTGCTGCAGGGAAGGACAACAGAGAAGCCATCTATACACAACTCAGCGGTGAAGGGACGCCATTGAGAGCGAGAGCGAGTGGATAGAGGTCCAGCTGAAATCTTGTCGGGAAAGGACACCGGTGAGGGGGCGTCAGTAATTCATGGTTAGTTGCCCAATTAATATATCCTCGATGAG
>NW_018190887.1:0-351 GCF_001263595.1 Phalaenopsis equestris
TTCAATTCAGTTTTATTTATAGAGAGGGGAATGCAACTGCAGATTGGCTAGCGAAGAGTGGCACCACTCTCCTCACAGTTGCTACACATCCCCCTCCGCCTCTTAGAAGGTTGTTGCATGGTAATAAGCTTTCTATATCATAGATTTGAAGCTAATCTGGTCTATGTTACTTTGGTTTCCTTTGTTTATCTGAATCTTATGCCTCTTTTGATATTGTTTTTGCTCGGCTATCGCTTTTGTGTTTTACGTGGCTCTTTATTTTATTGGGGGTTAGCTATGGGTCTCTTTTCCTTCCTGCTGTTTGGATCTATGGTTTCATGTCTATGGCTTGCCCTCTAATGGCTGATTACA
>NW_018190888.1:0-351 GCF_001263595.1 Phalaenopsis equestris
AAAAAAAAAATCATTAAAAAAATACCAAAAATAGTTAAATCGGATATTTTAGATTAGGATCAGGATCCAGTCCAATTATTATAATAAACTAGATCTTTTAGCAATAAATCAGATCATTAATAAGACTATTAAAGAATTTCACCCTCTAATTATTATTTCAATTAAAGAAATTTGAATCTCGTACATTAATTAAATATTGGGAAGGGGCATAATTTTATATGTTTACATATGTAACATCCAAAATTATTCTGATATTTATAGCATTTAGATCGTTTAAATCACAGCAAAAATATTATTATTTTAATTTTTAACAAATAAAATACGCATAATTAAGGGGGTCCGTGTAGGTAA
>NW_018190889.1:0-351 GCF_001263595.1 Phalaenopsis equestris
GGGGGGGGATCCCACCGAAAATTCAAGCGTACCGTCTACTAAGCCTCATTAAAAACGTCAAAAATACCCTCCACCGGATAACGTAACTCTATAATGCCACTGTGCCTTGAGTCGCTACGGAAGATAAGTGGGAGGAAGTAGAGTAAATAAGAGCTAAAATTGGGCTAAAATAAATGCCCCTCCTCTACCACTTTAGGCCTTGAGCTTCGACCACCGCCCCCCATCTTTTCTGCTCCCCGTCAATCAATCAATCGCATCAGTCACATTATGCCGTAAGAAACAATAATTATGGCTGTATGAAAAGGTAAATATAATTGAATATAAAGGGCTTATTTTTGAAAAATTATTAAA
>NW_018190890.1:0-351 GCF_001263595.1 Phalaenopsis equestris
TTTTGATTTTGTTTAGAACTTCTTTTATTTTTAAATGTTTTGATGATATTTTTATTGATCATTCATTTAATTTACAAATTAGTGCTTGTTTTGTTCAAAATTTGTTGAGGAAACCTATAGGCCCGAGAGGATTAAGAGTTCTTAACTTGTAAGTATCGCATTTCAGTTTAGAAAGAGTAGTAGCGATCATCCGAGGGGGAGTGCAAATAGATAGGGTGATAAGATTTGATTGACGTAGAATTGATGTTTTTAGAGTTACACGCTAGATTTTCATAATAAATTTGGTCTAGAGATTAGGACTAAGGGTATTTAGAAGGTCCTATAGAGAGGGTACAGTGGGTAATCTAGGAG
>NW_018190891.1:0-351 GCF_001263595.1 Phalaenopsis equestris
ATTCATATTAGAACATAAGATGTGATTAATCTATTAACTGTTATTATAATTTAGCTAATAAAATTTAAAATTACACTCACAATGTCATAAAATTTTCACATTGTAAGTGCATATATGTAGGTCAAATTTAAGGTCTAAAAGCATAATCACATTTGCTAATTGCAACATTGATATTTTGTTTAACTATAACGTGTTTTTTGTTCTTTCTAGTTGAGCTTTTTTGGAGTCATCAGCTTGTCTTATCGTCGTCGTATAATTCTATTTCCAAATTAGTCTCTCTTTTGAGAGGAACCAGAGAGAAAGGAAGTATGAAAAAAATAGACAAACAATTTAAAAAGAACACGGAGAACT
>NW_018190892.1:0-351 GCF_001263595.1 Phalaenopsis equestris
GAGAGAGAAAGTTAACAGCCTCATTTCTGACAAAGGAAGCTATGAGTGCATGATCTCTACTTTTATGGTGAAGAAGTTGGATCTAACTACACGAATATGATTGAAAAAAATGGGGCATGGGTAGATCAACAATGTCTGGTAGAGTTTTTCGTTGGAGACCAAGTACAGGACCGGGTGTGTTGTGGCATAATGCTTGTGGCATTCTGTTGCGGAGGTCATGGTACTTAGATCTTAAGAAGCATCACGACGGGTTCAAAAACACTTACGCTTTCACGAAATAGGGGATATTATAGCATGCATGCTTTTTGGGTTACATTGTATCCGATGTAGGAATTTATTCAGATGGACCAT
>NW_018190893.1:0-351 GCF_001263595.1 Phalaenopsis equestris
TCCGACGACTGAAGGTCTCCATGACTTCTCCTTTGACTTTGACGTTTTGAGACATGATGTCTCATTAGTAACATCAGCTTATCGAGAGGAAGTGTGGTCCATGGAGTGCAAACTAGATATGGTAATGAATGCTACTTTATCCTTATTTGTTTATGGAGGCTTTTCACATATGGTGAGAGGTGGTATTCACAGACCTAGGCGCGATTTGACTGACCTGTGCTCTGCGGGCTTCAGTGAGGTGATAGTAGTGTTTGTGTCAGTAGTAACAGCAGCCTTACATTCTCCAATATGGAGCTTAGCATAAATTTGCAGTGGTGGTGCACTGATACACCTAAAATATATAGTATTTTT
>NW_018190894.1:0-351 GCF_001263595.1 Phalaenopsis equestris
GCGATGTAGCACACGTGGTGACATATTATTGGAGTCCGCAAGTAAAACTACGTTCCGAGTCCAGAGAGAAAATTTTCCCTGCTTTGTTATGTTTTGCAGTTGCTAAGGTACAAATACTTACAGAAATAGAGAAACAATCCTTCTGTTGAAGTTCAGATTGTTTGTTGAGAGCGCTCAAGAATCTTTTAGCTTCTTTCTGCTGGCTCATCCCACCGCTCCTTGCAAAATCCACAAAGCCGTGCTCATCGACGAATTTGTCGTACAAAGACTCCTTCATTATCTCAACCACATCCTGTGGACGGAAACCATAGCACTATTACATATATAGCACATAATTCTTATGTATTTACA
>NW_018190895.1:0-351 GCF_001263595.1 Phalaenopsis equestris
TAAAATTGTTGAGAAGAAAATTTAAAGTACAGAGAAAAATTCGAACAAATCATAAAGGTGATTATATATATATTTTAAGTTAGTTATCCAGCATCTGCTGCCACAAAGATTCAACAATAAGCTTACGATTCACAGTAGACTGCATCTTGAAATAGTAAATAAAAATTACTATATTTGGAAAGAATTCACCATTTTTTATCCTCCAAAATATTTCATGTTATAACCTTTGTAAAATTTCCCTGAATTAGATTAATTTTCTGGTTGGATATGTATAAGTACTTCTCGATTTATCATGGATTATCACGTGCATTTCAAACATTAACTACTCAAAACAGTATTAAAAGCTTTTGC
>NW_018190896.1:0-351 GCF_001263595.1 Phalaenopsis equestris
TTCTCTTCTCTTCTTCTCTTCTATTCTTCTTTGATCAGTTAAGGCACTAGGCTTCCTCCTCTCGCATCGCAATATTCATAAGTCCTTCCAGTTCTTCCTTCTCACGAGATGTCTCCTTCTTTGCCCTAGAGACACATAGAACCAGTTCATATCTAGCGCCATCACACTTTCAATGGTTGTGTCACTGAGAGTAGGAAGCCCCATACCTCTCCTACCTGTACGATCCTGGCTTCTTGCTTGACTTTAGCGTCGTCATTAAGGTATGAGATGGAGACGACCTCCTTCTATTTCTTCTTCCTTCTCATTCTCTATTTCGTCTTGTTGAAATGAGATGCTTGCCATCTAAAAAAA
>NW_018190897.1:0-351 GCF_001263595.1 Phalaenopsis equestris
TATATATATATATAGATATGTATGTATGTATGTATTGAAGAGTGTGCCTCCTCATGGTCTCCAAAAGTTAGCCTTTGGATTTACTTGATCTGAATTGAATTTATGCATTTGAATGGAATTAAATAATGAAATATTGACTGATATAACGCACCTTCATATACACAGGATCAAATTTATGAATGGATGAATATGTTATTATTATTATTATTATTATTATTCACATTAAAGTTAGTTTGAGTGTGAGCAGAGAGCATGTAGTTAAGAGAAGAGTTTAAATAATTAAATTATAATATTTGTTGAGTGTCAGAAAATACGTGATTGTAGAGTAATAATTTAATGTCTCAATATTGT
>NW_018190898.1:0-351 GCF_001263595.1 Phalaenopsis equestris
GGAGGAGTCGCGACCTTTCGCGACAAAGGAGCGGGCCGAAGCGAATCTTCGCTTCGCGACAAAGCTGTTCACGAATCGCTGGCGGAAGCGGGAGTCGAGAGCTGGAGAATGAGGCGTGGATCGGGCTGCAACTTAACAATTTACCACTTGGAGACCGATACACCTGCTACAACATCTCCTTCCTCAAACTCATCTCTTCCACTGCTCCGTCGCTCTTTTCTTCAAACATGTATCCTCCACAATGAATCCTCCAACTTGAATTTTCTACCTCTGCAACTCAAAGCCTTTGTTTTCACTCTAGAAGACCAATTGAAGCTGTTCACAACTTCAGTTTCTCAAGAGTAACACCCT
>NW_018190899.1:0-351 GCF_001263595.1 Phalaenopsis equestris
GGGTGGTCTAACCTACTCACAAATGACTCAATACACACACCTTTTTATTTAGAATTCATCCCTATATATAGAGCTATGAAAATCACCAAGGGTTGCTTCAAATACCTCTTCAAAATTCATATAAATTCATTGAATATAAAGGTAATCGGTTTATACGCCTAGGCACCTAACTATGACATCTAGGCATCAATCTTCTAGAAGAACTTGGCACCTAGGCGCAAGGTTAAATTTTCTCCCATGGCCTCTATAGCTCTATTTTACTTCTTTTTGATGCATTTTTGCTTCTTTTTACTCTTAAATTTCATTTCTTGCACCTGCAATAAAAAAACATACAAAATATCTTTTATTAAA
>NW_018190900.1:0-351 GCF_001263595.1 Phalaenopsis equestris
TAAATTCTTCTACTGCTTATGTCATTATCTTCATTATAAGAGAGAAGGGATTTTAACTATATAAGAACTTTCCAAAATTTAACTATCCTTCGTAGATTAGGTTTCTATTTAATTTAGCTAACTTTAATTTTATATTAAAATAGTGAATTTAGGAAAATCAAACTTTTCAAAAATAAGACGAGTTACTGTAGACTAGAACTTTTACTGAAGTTGTTACAAATTAACACATTTCCTCGTGGGATTAATACTCAGGGTTTTTTAAAGAAAGCTCCATATTACTTGAACAATACATGCCCTTGTGTAGTATCCCTAGTGTGTAAAATTAAATTGTGGAGAAAAATGAGAATTATT
>NW_018190901.1:0-351 GCF_001263595.1 Phalaenopsis equestris
CCCTTGAAAGAAACAACAAAAAATCATTGAAGTAGATTTTCTTAATTATGCATAAAACAAACGAAATTGAAAACAAATTCAACATGTGGTTTGTAGCCAAGGGTTTCATCTAGTCCCGTAGAATAAATTATGATGAGACATTTGCTCCGGTTGCTAAAATTCACTCCATTCATGTACTTATGTCACTTTCAACAAACTTGGAATAGCCCCTAGACCAACTAGATGTTAGACCAAGCTTTTTGAATAGAGATCTTGAATTAGTTGTTTATATGATAGCTCCCCATAGGCTTAAGAAGTCAACATTAGCAAAAATTGTAACAACAACAACAACAAAGCCTTAATGCCACTATG
>NW_018190902.1:0-351 GCF_001263595.1 Phalaenopsis equestris
GGACCAACATGTGGAGGCTTCAAGATGAGCTCTCATAAGGCTCATATGACTTTAGAAACGCTTTCCATGACTTGCAGGTTCACCACCTAAAATCATCAGACCTTGTCCAAAAATACCCCTAAAAATTTCCAAAAATGCTCCAACCCAAAAATTATCAAAATCGTCAATTTCACTTAAAACTCCACTAAAACCAATCCTAGCCATCCAACTTACTCAAATTCACCCAAAGTTCTCCAAATCCACCAAAATTGACCAAATTATCAAAATACCCACAAATTTCCAAAAAATCCCAAAATTGACCAAATACTCAATTTTTTATCAAAAATCATTTTCAAACCTTCCAAATTACCT
>NW_018190903.1:0-351 GCF_001263595.1 Phalaenopsis equestris
CACCATCACGACAAAAGCAAATTTTTTGCCGACCATTGCTTCCCAGCAAAAACACAACAACTAAGAAACAAAAAACAAATGGAAGACAACAACAACAACAAATACAAACATAAGAAACAACATAACAATGACATATTCCTCTACAATAAAATCACCTTAAATAATACTTCCACTCCTTAAAATTGCTTAACAGAAATCAAGGCCAAGAATCCCCCCACCCATAACAAATATGGTGCCAGAGATTGGCTAAGGAGAAATATGGACACTCAAAATAGAAAGGAAAAAAACCATTAAAATGGTACCAAAGCCCTTCCCAACCTCCATCAGTCAGCAACAATAACAACACCCAAA
>NW_018190904.1:0-351 GCF_001263595.1 Phalaenopsis equestris
GGCCGTTTTATAGAGTATTGATTCAAGGTAAGCACACGGCTGATTTAGCTTCAAAACAATTTGATACTCAACTACATACATAATCATTGGTTATATTTGAGTTTCAAAATAGGCATAGGCATAATATATATAAACGTCTTACAACAACATCAAATCACCATCTTTAAAATTGTTCAGCGTAGTTCATTCATTAGTTATAATTATTATGATCGTTGATAAGAAAATAATTTTAATAGTACGCATCTCAACACACATTTGGACCAGAAGCTTCAATAATCAAATTTAGAAATGTAAATGCAACCAATTTATGATCAAATGAAGGGTCTCGATGAGACAACCGATTGACATAAA
>NW_018190905.1:0-351 GCF_001263595.1 Phalaenopsis equestris
ACTACTCTCCATTGCTTCTCTAAATAAGAATTTTCAACTTTCTTATTTCTCTAAAGTGTAAGGAACTATGAAGTGATGCATCTATTCTTGTCCTAGATAGTTTTATAAAGATGATGAGAGAATAAGTGGGTAGAAAATAGAATTTTGGGCAGTTCAGGGGAGTTACTCAAACTGTGGCGCTATGGTGCCATATATGACATTATAATGCCAAACTAACTTTTTCAAATTTTGAATTTCTTTGGTCCCCTACTTATTTTCATCAATAAAATAATGTTTTGTCCCGTCATAATCATGTAAGACTTGAAATCACTTCATAAAATCATCATAACCACAATCACTAAACAAATCAAA
>NW_018190906.1:0-351 GCF_001263595.1 Phalaenopsis equestris
GTTGTAAGGGAATTCTATGCAAATCTACCTGAAGAATCTTCTGATTTAGTGTATGTCAAGGGTAGACAGGTTAATTTCACGTCTACTAAGATTAATGAAACTTGTCATTTACGTGACGTGCCAAATAGTTTCTTTTATAATTTTAACCCTTTGGATTCTAATCTTGATTAGATTATATCCCTTTTAACTGATGGGAACGGAGTTTGGAAGGTGAGAGGCGATAGAAAAATAAACTTCTCTTCTTCTGCTTTGATTGTTATATCCAAGGCTCGACACAATTTCAAATCTGCCAAGCTTCTTCCCTCAAAAAACTAGGGATAGGGCTGCATTGAATTTTTGTATTCAAACATA
>NW_018190907.1:0-351 GCF_001263595.1 Phalaenopsis equestris
ACGATAATACATCATATATAGACCATATTTTATATGTATGAAAAGATTTATTTTACTTTTTAAAAGTAAGAAAGTGATATTTTGGATAAGATATGAAATATTTTGGTGGTATAAATGTAAAATGCAAAGTTTAAGATGTAAGAAATGTTTGAATTGATTATAATTTTCTTGTAGCAATTATTGTTGCAAGAAAATTGCTTTTTAGATTAAGATTTTTGAAAATTAACATAAAAATTATAGTCAAATAAAAATATTAAAATTTTGAAAATTAAAACAATAATTAAAAATGAAATTGCACCTTGGCTGAGAGTGTGTGGGGAGAATACATATGGCAACAATTATCCTTTTTTT
>NW_018190908.1:0-351 GCF_001263595.1 Phalaenopsis equestris
AAAATATTATACTGACAATTAGCAAATATGAATGCCCACTATTTTCACAAAGATTGAAGCTCACCAACATCAACAAACTTAACAATTGTCATTGCTAGTAATTTTGTTGCTCTCCATTGACATTAATACTGATGATTATTACTATTTATTATAACCCAGCTCAATATAATTCATATGTAGTAGAAGGTCATATATGGTCGAGAAATTTTTTAGATTTACTTGAAAAAATCTTTGTATCATGAAAAATTTATAATATAAAATCACTAAATCATCAAAATATAATATCGAGTATAAGTCATCATCTCATTTTTACATATAACAAAATATGTATAAAAGTTTGATATATAATAA
>NW_018190909.1:0-351 GCF_001263595.1 Phalaenopsis equestris
GAAGCTTTGCAAATATTGCTCAAGTCATGGTTGGTGGCTTCTGTTTGGCCTTCTGACTTTGAGTGATGTTAATCATTATTGTTCAAAGTAGTAACGCTTGGGTGAAATAATTTTGTCCAGAAAGCACACAGAAAGGTTGGGCCACTGTCAGAAACAATTGTGCACAAAATGCCATATAGTTTACATATATCTAACAAAAATATTGTTACTACTGCTTATGCTGAAGGATGACGAAAATAAGCTAAAAATGCACATATTTAAAAAATGACCAATAAACACTGAAATCACTATATTTCCATATGGTTTTAATAAATTCATAATGAAGTTCAATGCAATTTCTTCCCATATTAC
>NW_018190910.1:0-351 GCF_001263595.1 Phalaenopsis equestris
TTTTTTTTGGCTTTTGATGAGACAAGTTAATGCACGTGTGCCAAATGTTGATAAGGTTGCATACATTAAACAATACTATTCACCTAATATTATGACAACATGCAACTTTAATGTGTGTTTTACTTTTGTCATGAATGGTTGAGAGAGAAGTGATCATGATAATCGAATCTTCAAGTATGCAATAAGATCTCATCTGCATAACTTTCCCTTGCCTCCTTAAGATTGTTTGAATCTCACGTAAGCCTTCCCTAAATTTGCAATAGAGTTACTAATGGTTGACTATTGTAATAGAAAAATAAAACTTAGTGGATGTTAGATATCCATTACAAGAGGGATTTATTAAACCGTTTT
>NW_018190911.1:0-351 GCF_001263595.1 Phalaenopsis equestris
TATTAGTATGATATTAAAGACATGTGAGGCTGGCCAATCATTTCATCTTTTATTGCATTACTCTTATTTTTATAAATAATCATGATGAAGAATTGGTAGGTCACCTTATGTGATGAAAGCAAGTGTGACAAACATATGCAACATATGTTTAATTTTATTCAATTTAGTCCGGGCATATAAAATACGGTAGAATTACAAACTTGGCTGTAGATAGCATGTATCTTGAGAAATTAACGTTAAAGACCATTCAATGCATGTAATTCCCTATGTTGATGTTCAGGGTCAATGAAGGTAAATTTGTAAATTTAAATTTAATATTTGATTAAAAACTTAATAAATAAAAATAGAAAA
>NW_018190912.1:0-351 GCF_001263595.1 Phalaenopsis equestris
TTTTGGTGTCAGACAGCAATGCATGAAAATGTGTATTTTAATTTTTGTAAGTTAATAAATAGTGATATTTTTGTTGTGAATGATATTTTTTTATATCAGGGCCATTAAAAAATCATTTTCCTTTTAATACAAAATATATATTTCAATAATATTTTTATATTAATTAAAAATTTGCTAATCAAAACTTTATTAATCTATAAGATATTGTGTAAATATTACAAAAATTTATCTAGTCTACATATATTTAAAAGCTAAATTTGTAGCATATTGTTTTTTCCAAGATTAGTGAATGTTAATTTTTTGTGACCATGACTTTACTTTTAGTTTTCTTTTCATGAGGTTAAATTGTTG
>NW_018190913.1:0-351 GCF_001263595.1 Phalaenopsis equestris
GCATATTTGTAAAAATTGAAGTTTCGGTTTTAGATATGTAAATAAATAAGAATTGAGCGGTATTTATGTAAATATTAAAATGTAATGTTTTTAAAAATGTTCAAAGAAGCTAAGAATTAAGATGATGTAAGCTTACAACATGTTGAAATAAGTCAAATTTATTATTATTATTATTAATTTATTAAAAATATTTTCTTGGTTTTCTTTGTCATCCACTTTGTCCTCATCAGCCCCTATTTGGTCTAATTCAAAAGGAAGCCTTGTCTTTCTAGAAGAAAAGCTTTGCACCTTTGGAAGGGTTGTTCATTATTAGAAAAGTAATGATATTGATAATTATGATTATAATAATAA
>NW_018190914.1:0-351 GCF_001263595.1 Phalaenopsis equestris
GGCGTGTAGTGGAGCAGCGAAAGGAGTTAAGGAAGACGTTATGATTCTATAGGTAGCTCTCGTGTGCGAGATTTGATCAAAGGAGAAGTTATCAGAGGAGGAAGGCGACACGTGCAGAGGGGTATTTAAGCATCCGAAGAGGAAGGTGTCGACCACAATGACAGATTTTGTGGGAAGAAGGATTGAGTTCATGTGCTCATGCAGAAAGGGGGCCGAAACAGGGTTCTTGTGCGCGCATTGGATCGAAATCGAGCACAGAGGGATTAAGAAGCTTTTGGGCGTGAAATTAGGTTCTACTAGAGAGGTAAGCTCTAATTAAGTTAATTAATTTAAATAATAAATTTAATAATT
>NW_018190915.1:0-351 GCF_001263595.1 Phalaenopsis equestris
TTTTTTGTTGTTTATGTTGTATGCCCCAATACTTTATTGTTTATTTTTAATAATTGTTACTTATTTGATTTGAATCATCAAACTCACTCGTTTATAGCTTTTCTCATAACTGGTTCTTTTAAGTTATTTGGTATACCAACATTGCTGGAAGAAACTTCCTAGTAACAGTATTTTATTTAGTTTTATTTAATAGTCTTTTATTCAGTTTTATTGAGTTTTTATTGTAGTTTGTATTTGTACTTCTGTTAGGGTTGGATAATTTTGTTTACATGGTTATGCTTCTAGTCATTTTTTCATTAGCTATTATTTTTATTTTCCTAAATCATTATAATTGTATTAATGCTATAAAAA
>NW_018190916.1:0-351 GCF_001263595.1 Phalaenopsis equestris
TGAACTCTATTATAGTCGTATGCACATGCAAGCATACTATAACAAACAATATTTAATAATGATTATTTCATTCTTATTTGTATAGCAGTCAATATACTTATACAAAATTAAATATCAATGATAATTTAAATAATACTAAGTGTACATGTCAGTCTTATAATAAAAACAAAAACTCAATATAATCATAAATCATGGGTATGCAGTGATATAAATATAACTAACAATAGTAACAGTAAACGAATTTGATCGAGAAAAAACAAAATACTGTCATAGTAAGAATATGACTACTCACCATGATATCGATTTACTTGTTCTTGGATTTGTCTTGACCTTAACTTTTCTAAAATTGAT
>NW_018190917.1:0-351 GCF_001263595.1 Phalaenopsis equestris
TTCTTAATTTCAAATTATGATATTAAAGATTCATTTGTTTCTCATTAAGATATATCAATTATTTTTTTAATGAAAAAATTTTGATTTTCTGAAAAATTTATTTTATCATTCAAAATTTTTTGGGGATATAAACTTTTACTTTTTATCAATAATTAAAATTAAGATAACGCAAGACTTATATATTCAAAAGTCCGAGGCTACAAAGTCATGCGTTCTAGAGGAAAATGTATTCATTCTTATAATCACTTAATCTAGTGAATATATAAGCTTACCTATGCTAAACAAGTAAAAGAGAACTTGACAAGTATGTGCTTTTTTGAAAAAGCAGTATGTTTTTTCCATAATAAAAGG
>NW_018190918.1:0-352 GCF_001263595.1 Phalaenopsis equestris
TTTTTTTGCTACCATTGTATTTTGATTTAACATAGTCATCACATTTAGGTAAATTGTAGTCGCTAGACGAACATATGACATTGTTATCACCTTTGAGATTATAATTATTATTACCCTTTTTTTATCTTATCATAGCTATCACTCTTAAGAGTGCTACATTCTTCACATAGCTATAATCTATGTTTATACAAATAAACATACATTGTGGCTAAGCAAGGCTAAGAAAAGAGACTAAGATGGTGCCCAATCCATGCTAGTCACAAGATTCCAATCAAAAAGAAACATGTAAATTAGTCTTTTATCATTATAAACCCTATAAATAAAACTAATATCTAATAAATTATGATTAGTT
>NW_018190919.1:0-352 GCF_001263595.1 Phalaenopsis equestris
TATCTTTAACACTTTCACAACGTGCTCAGCATATTGGCATTAGCAATGGAAATGGGTCTCCTTGTATATCACATTTATTGTATGTTGATGATATTATCCTTTTCTCTAAGGCTTCTATGGGTGATGCTAAGTACATTATGAATATTTTAAAGGGCTATTGCTCTTGGACAGGAGAAAAGATCAATTCTTCAAAATCGACCATCATGTTTAGCGAAGCCAATCCCACTTGGAAGACAAGAAAATTCTCTCATTCGCTGCATTTCAAAAAATTGGAGGAAATGGAGTATCTTGGAGTCAAGCTTGCTTTAAGAAATCTCACTAAAGCTGATTTCTCCAATATTATTCAAAAGGT
>NW_018190920.1:0-352 GCF_001263595.1 Phalaenopsis equestris
TTTGCCTTTATTTGTATGTTGTTTATTTGAGCATGATCACAACTAAGTCCTTCAGAGAAAAATATTTTCTATAAAATTCCAAATTAGAAAAATTATTTTTATTAAAGTTTAGGATTATAATTTATAAGATTTTAAAATTAGTAATTTTATTTTATTCATTTACTTAGCTATTATAACTACATGAATATATCCCCTCAAGCATACTTATAGGGCCAACACATTAGGAACTTTTGATAATTGCATTCATATTATATACCTGAGGGGAAGTATTCAAGATTCTCTAACGACTAGCTAAGCATATATTTTATACGCTTATGAGATTAATTCTAGAATTTTTAGACCTAGAAAATTT
>NW_018190921.1:0-352 GCF_001263595.1 Phalaenopsis equestris
CATAGGCATATCCCACTTTTGAACCTCTCCATCCTCCATCGTGCTCTTCCGTGGCCCTTAAACCCTCCCTCCTCCAATTTTCAATCCATCGCCCTCCATCGAAAGTCTCCAATCCCCCTTCTCTTGGGATACTAGGGGCACTCTTGTAGGTAGTTGAGGTCTTCGTTGTTTTCTTGCTCGATCTCCTTCGCTTTTGACCTATCCAAGGAATCTCTGATAGTATTTGCAACTGGAGCGATTGACACAGCTTTGGCTTACATATCCAAAAGCTTTTTCATCATCTCCAGCATTCCCTCCAACAGACTTTCAATGGAAGAAAATCTATCCTCTGTGATGGTAAACCTCTTTCCAT
>NW_018190922.1:0-352 GCF_001263595.1 Phalaenopsis equestris
GCCATAATCAACAGATGAAAGAGCTAAAAAAAAATGTTGGGCCACTTTAATACATATTTTTTCCCTTTTGTAAAAGTAAGGTAATGCTTTTCATGTAGCAAGAATAAATACATTCCTGATGTCTTAACAACATCAAAGACAAACGTAGCTAAACCCCAAAGAAACCACAACCAGAATAAAAAATACCCTATAGCTAAGCAAATGTGAGGAGATCTAACAGGCATGCGAGAAAAGGTGCACGGAGGTATGGATTTTGCTGATCTAACAAGCAACATAACCCCAAATAAACCACATTCCAGATCATATTTACCCAGCAACAGATCTAACAGGCATGCGAGAAAAAAAATTTCTT
>NW_018190923.1:0-352 GCF_001263595.1 Phalaenopsis equestris
TGAACTCATAAGTCGTGGGGCACAACTTTGGGTATAACTACTTCAGTATCAATATCCATTATTTTGAAGCACATGCCTTGGGGAGATAGTAAAAAATGCTCTCTTAGCTATAGAAAAAGTTCTCAAACATAGGACATGCGTTAGAAGGGTGAAATTATTGGACATAAAATAGGTATAGGGCTCCAAATGAACCAAATATTCAACAAATTATTATGGCTTATAAACAATATGAGGTTATTCATGATCATTTGATAAACTAATCAAATAAGCTTAAATACTTTTATAAATATTTAATTGTTAAATAAACAAGATTACACAGCTTTTTCCTCGATTTGTTTATGATCAAGAAAAA
>NW_018190924.1:0-352 GCF_001263595.1 Phalaenopsis equestris
TTTTCAAAATTAAAATAGCAGTATCACAAAAACAAAAATACTGTCATTTTTTATGTGATATAATGGATTTTAGTGGCATAAATATAAAAATTAAAGTTTATACAGATATGCAAATACATAAAAACCTTGCGATAAGTATTTAAATGGCCCTTTATTTAAATTTTTTTTGCATACTTTTAATGTATATCTGAGTTTAGAAAACTCTAATTTTTGTGATATTTAAGCTAAGCAAATGAGATAATAAAAAATATAAGACAAAATTATAGTAAGTTTGAACATGTAGATTTATTTATTAATTGTTTTGCATAAAATTATTTATTAATTTTTAAATAACTTTTTAAATAATTTTTTT
>NW_018190925.1:0-352 GCF_001263595.1 Phalaenopsis equestris
AATGGGTGGCTAACCACCAAGAGTCATCATTGCCAAGATTCACGCAGTTAACATCTCTCATGTGATTGATGGTCATTGACACAGTGCTTTCCTTGTTAATGCTTTATCTTTATTTGTTAGTTCAAACCACTTCTCTTGCTACTATTGCGTTGAGTTACTGAAGCTAGCTTTGTAGTCATAATTCATTTGATTGACTTTGGTTTGCATGTAGGTCATTGACTGTGGTGCCTATGCAAATAAGTTAATGCTTCAATATACCATTTTTGAATGCACTTTTGTACTCTTCATATTAAGGAAATAAGTTCCATGTTATTGGAAACATTGATGTCTTATCTTTTTCAGCAGTTATTTC
>NW_018190926.1:0-352 GCF_001263595.1 Phalaenopsis equestris
TTAGTCTCATTTTCTCAATTCAAATTTCATCTCAGGCCTCTTTTTTATGCCACTTTTTTTTTCTTTTCTTGAATGTAGTTCTATATTATTGATTGGTGCCAGAGAATTCATGGAGTTAGAGTAATAAATTATCATCGTAATGTTATACGAGAATACAACACACATTTAGATAATAAAAGTGATAGGTAGTGACACCAATGATTTTTATGTGAAAACCCGGAAAAAGAAAAAATCACTAAGTTAAGCCCAGTAAAAAATAATCAATTGTAGCTTGTAAATACAGGTACTTGCCTTTGTCCCGCAAGTGGGAAATGGTCACGGAGTTTTGATGTTCGTATTGAGAGCTTTTTGC
>NW_018190927.1:0-352 GCF_001263595.1 Phalaenopsis equestris
ATATGTATGTATGTATGTATCTATATGCATAGATCAAGCATACAATTGCATGATTTCCCTTGCTTGAATTAGGACGCCAACATGATATTTTTTCATAAATAAATACATTATTAAATAAATAAATGGATAAATATATAAATGGTCTCTGACTGGGTTGTCCCATTGTTCAACCATCTGAGATCAGTGGCCTTTGGGTTGGTCAAGTTCAACTAGACGATTTGGCTAAGTCAACGCAAACAGTCAGTTCTCCTATGCTGGTCATTTTGTCGAGCCCGCGGAGGATAGTCGTTCGGCTTGGTTGAGGACTTTCAGTCTGCTTTTGTTGAGGACATCTGATCGACTTAGTAAGGTC
>NW_018190928.1:0-352 GCF_001263595.1 Phalaenopsis equestris
CAGAAGTTGTCTAAGCCAAGGTTACTACCAATAAGGTTTCATGAGGACCTTTTCAAGGGCACCCCTAAGACATTCTTGACATATATCCCTAGCAGGTATGGAGAATTTGAATGTTAGGGTTATATATATGATTAGTTTAAATTTTGGGAATTGTATTGCGAATGAGCTTATTTTAATAACATGTTACCAACTCTTGTTATTATTGGAAAAAAAAAGATTGCATATTATGCTTAAAATAGAGGATGTTAAACTATGAAATATATATGCATTTGCACTTATTTGTTGTCATTTTCATTTGTTGTACTATGAAATATATATGCTTCAAAAAAGATTGCATATATATGTATTTTAT
>NW_018190929.1:0-352 GCF_001263595.1 Phalaenopsis equestris
CAAATATCAAGATTCATGATAAAACCCCAACCCATATTTTTTAGTTTTTGTCAAATTCTCAAGAGTTTGATCGTGGCATGTGTAAATACATTGGTTTTATTTTGGGGGCATTTCCATACATACCATATAAGTCCTATGTGTTTACATATTTAACTCCTAATCTTTGCTTTTTATTTTTAAACCTCCCAAATCTTTCTTATCCCATTGAAAAATACCGCCATGCTAACTTTTTAAATTTTGAAATACACCTTTTCATAATAATTAAGCTGGTATGTATGTAAATCTTCCTTTCCTTTTGCAAGTTTCACTTTTTTGGTACTTGCATGTAGGGCTGTCAAAACGGCTCGTTGTT
>NW_018190930.1:0-352 GCF_001263595.1 Phalaenopsis equestris
GCATCATAGTGATTGTAGTCGTGGTAGCTGAGGAACAATAATCATGACCATGTAAGAATATATTTTTCTCCTTGCTCTCATTGTGCTAATGTGGGCATCAAAAGGTATACGAGATTGCGTCTCCGCAAGCTGGCGCGGGATTTCTCCATTTTTGGGTGGATTGAAATGGTTCAGACCTGGGAGAGTGCTTTGGAGCCACCTTTCCATAAAGGGCCCAATCCAAGTATCTAGGGATTATATATTTTTTGCTTCCTGCTTTAGGTTTTTAGGTCTTTTAGTGTTTTTTGTTCTGGACAGCTGCAATGTCTATTTTTCCTCTGAGGGATGTATCCAAGGATCCAAGTGTTTTTTT
>NW_018190931.1:0-352 GCF_001263595.1 Phalaenopsis equestris
GAAAGAATGAACTAACTTTGGTCTCCAAGATTAAATCCCTTCTCTAGTCCTTTATCCAGACTTCTCTCATTGAATTTCTTCTATTACACAGGCTCTCACTCACTCACACTCTCTTAATCCACTCTAGTCTTATCTAGTCACTACAATACTCCCTCTTAACTTTAGCATCAATCCCCACACCACAACTACTCTGAAAACTACCCCACAACTCTCAAGACCACTCTAAAACTACTTCAAACTGATACTATCAAGTCGTAGCACCTCAACCTTGCTTTTATAGCACTACAACATTGCACACGACAATTCAATGCTACTTTGATAACATCATAATACTATCTTCTATGTTTTTGGA
>NW_018190932.1:0-352 GCF_001263595.1 Phalaenopsis equestris
GTGAAATAGGATTTTAGGCGGTATTTCAGTAATATTTAAGCTTAGGTGTCAGATAGTTAAATAAGAAAATTTCTTGCGGTATGTATGCATATGCCCCCATTATTTAGGCCCAACTTCTATTGCCTCACGAAACAAAAATTATAAAGTTTTTAGTCCTAATAGAAGTTTAAATCATTTATATATCATAAATAAAACGATGACCGACCAGCTAAACCTCAAGCCAAATTAGGAGTCATCAATTTTTCGAGTTATTTTAGATTAAAGACCCATTAACCACTCTCATATATGTCGACCTCCATTGATCACCGCTTGCGAACTTTCGTTAACCACCGCAGGTTGGCACTTGCTCGTC
>NW_018190933.1:0-352 GCF_001263595.1 Phalaenopsis equestris
ATAGAAAAATATCTGCAAAAAAATTAACATATAAAATAATGAAAAATTCACATGTATTACATCACAAGGTTATGAAAAAGATTTAACTATTATGAATGAGGAAATAAAACACAATTTTTTATTGAAACTATTAAAGAAAACAATGTAAGAAGATACAAAAACTTAAACCCAACCCAATCTCTCCTTGGAATACGCACACCGCCATCCTCTATGTATAATGCAAGCTCTCTAGTGATCTCCCTTATACAAGTGCACATAAATCTCTCTCTCTCAAAACTCTCCAAAATTCTCAAAGAGAATAAACCTAGAAATCTTCTCCAAAGAAAAATCAATAGAGAAAACCCAAGGGCAC
>NW_018190934.1:0-352 GCF_001263595.1 Phalaenopsis equestris
CATGTAACTACAATCACTAATGTAATACTAATTTAAATATAAGGCTTGTTTGAAAAGCATTATATAGTTTTTAAGAGAAGCTTACGTATTTAAACCTACAAATCTGAAATATTTAGATCTCTAACACCTAAAATTTGATATTTACATTTATTGTACTTTGGTTTTAATAACATTTGCATAAAAAAAATCCAAGTTTAGAATTATTTCATATGTTATTTTAAAAATATTAATCAAACAATTTATGGGGCATTTACATACATTGCACATATTTCTTATTTATTTATATATTTGACACTTAAATTTTCATATTTACACTTATAACACTCAAATCTTTATCATCACATAAAAAAAA
>NW_018190935.1:0-352 GCF_001263595.1 Phalaenopsis equestris
AAACAAATTGAGAAACTTTAGTATTTGGTTGAGAGCCAACTAAATCACTTCAGATGCTCGAAAAAGAAGAAGTAACTTGCTTAGAGTTCAACGAAGACTCCTAGCACAACTGGAGTGGTACTATTTGTTACAAGGATTTCATAGAGGAAGCAACTAAGTTCAACATCAATAAAGATTGGAGTATTCAGAAGCAATGCGATGAGTGATATGCGAAAGCAATGCGAAAATGTAGAAATTCACACGACAACAATCAAACACAAAGGATTTATGTAGTTGAATTGATTTGCATACGTCTACGGAGAGGGAAATTTCACTGGCACCGAATGAGGGGAAAGAAAAAAGCTTGGAGTTG
>NW_018190936.1:0-352 GCF_001263595.1 Phalaenopsis equestris
TCAAAACTTCAAACCTTTTCAAACGTTAAATCTTTTCAAATTGTGTAAAGACTTAGAGGACAATGCTTTAAAAATATTTTCAATGTTTTTAGTTTTTGTTAAATAAATCATGTTATCTATTCAACATGAAAAATAATTATTACATATTGTCATTAATCTAAAATATGAACTACTAATCACTTAAACCTCGCCATCCATGCCAATTAACCAATATTGCAATCATCAATGATCTATCTCTACACCCAATGTTGAGCAACTCACACTTGAAGTAAGCGACATCTCTGTCTAATCCACTAATACCTCTATGCCATGATCACCATCTTTCAAACCACAAATAAATCTACACATATAA
>NW_018190937.1:0-352 GCF_001263595.1 Phalaenopsis equestris
GAGGCTATCGAACTCCACAGTATTAACTGACGAGACCATCAGCAGGTGCGGTCTCCTGCTTAAGGCGTCTACTACCTTATTCTCAGTTTCGGATTTATGCCTTGAGTTCAACTTACTTTGAGCATTCAAATGTTTTAAGGAATCATGAACTGTATAAAGAATAAATTCTCTACGGATCAAATAAGGGCGTCAATGCTTAAGTTTTTGAACCAATGCATTGAATTCCATATCATATGTTGAGTAGCGCCTATGGGTCTCATTGAGCTTCTCGCAATAGAAGGCAATAGGATGGCTTTCTTGGCAGAGGGCTCCTCCTATACCCACGTGGGATGCATCACAAGCAACTTCAAAA
>NW_018190938.1:0-352 GCF_001263595.1 Phalaenopsis equestris
TTTGAAGATGAATTTTACATGTTTAACTTTTGTTGGTGACTTGTTCAAATCAGCTTGTTAAGACTTTTAAGTTCAAACGTTTCATTTGTTAACTTTAATAGTCAGAAGAGCACATTAAAAATTTTAGAAAGTTACAAATGAATTTTATATTTTGATTACTGTTTGACTTCTTATTTATGATTTTGTTTTGAAGATTTTAGGCTTGAAGAGTTAATTTTGGTGGTTTAAAAGAAGGAAGTGTGTATTTATATTTTTTGAAAATTACATATATATCTTCAATCACTTAAAAACCAAAACTCACTAAATTCTCACTGTTTTAATGCTTAAGTTTTTAATTTCAGGAATTAAATGT
>NW_018190939.1:0-352 GCF_001263595.1 Phalaenopsis equestris
GTTGCATGTAGTTGTTTTTGATGTTTTGGTGATTCCCATCTTTTTCTTACCAGCTTTCTGGTGGCACAGCATCCATGCAGCAACTAAAAGAGAGGCTTGAAAAGGATCTAATGGAGGTACTTTTTTGCAGCCAACATCTTACTAGCTTGTTTTTTATTAATTTAGCATAAAGTTTTCGGTTATTTTTTCTTTTATCTAATGCTACTCACAAATGATAGGCCCTTGTTCTTTATGCATATTAA
Organism: Phalaenopsis equestris; assembly: GCF_001263595.1. Classification (NCBI taxonomy): domain Eukaryota; kingdom Viridiplantae; phylum Streptophyta; class Magnoliopsida; order Asparagales; family Orchidaceae; genus Phalaenopsis; species Phalaenopsis equestris. The sequence goes on from NW_018190939.1 coordinate 243, forward strand.
GTTCAAAATATTGGTTCCCCGTGCTGAATTTTTTTTTTTAAATCAGACAAGTTTAATTATCATTAAATGAAAAAAGTACAATGTGAAGTAGTGACAAAACATTACTAGAT
>NW_018190940.1:0-352 GCF_001263595.1 Phalaenopsis equestris
GGACATTCAGTTGACCTGTGCTAAATTGAGCACCGACGCTAAGCGTCAATATCCGACGCTTAAGCACGACAATTGAAATGCATGTGCAAATTTTGGTTTCTAGAAGTTTTAACTGAGATTTAATTGGCTTTAACTTGGGAGAGCAGTTCTAGGACATGCCTAAGAGTTATGGGGTATGTAAGGATTTTTATCGAAAATCAATTATAACTCTATATCCTTAATGAAAAGTGAGAGTTTTGGAAAAATATCACCTTGGGAGAGTGATTTGAAGAAAAAAGAGGATGTAATGAGAAAAAAAGGTTTGTTAGTGTCGGTGCTATTTCGGGGTTTGGAGGGGAGTTGCCCGTAAGAA
>NW_018190941.1:0-352 GCF_001263595.1 Phalaenopsis equestris
TATATATATATATACATCATGAGGTTTGTATGGCATATTACCCGCGAGGATAGTAGCATCTTTAGAAGTATCCTTGTGATGACCAATACTGTTAATAACTTGGAGTAGATCAGGCGGAGGGGGAATCACTGCTTCTGGCTGAGCACTTTGCATCTTTGGTGTAGGTCCCCCGTTTCCTCCAATGGTCGTGGGGGGAAAGGGAGTCATTTCATACTTTACATGCTCTAGAAACTATCTTTGATGTAATAGGTGACAATATTTCCACTGCATCTCTATCGTCTCATCAGGTCGAGCAAGTTGTTACTGTTAGTCGAGCACATGGTTCATGTTGTGCAACAGCCTACACCTGTCC
>NW_018190942.1:0-352 GCF_001263595.1 Phalaenopsis equestris
ATCTTGCTTGTTTTCCTTTGATTTTCGTAAGAGCAGCCATCGTCTGAGTTTTTCCACTTATCTATTGTAATTTTGTCGTCCTTTGCTCGCTATTTTGGTTCTTAGTGGTATCAAATTGGTATCAGAACAAGATCTCAGAGGGATGTCAGCAAATAAAGTGGATGTGCTGGAAGGAGAAGTTGGGCAAATCAAATCGGGAATGGAAGAATGGTTCGCCACCATTAAGGGCAGGTTTTCCTCCCTTTAGAGCCAAATGGAAGTGCAGGAGATGATGAAAAGGCATATGGAGATGCGATCCAAGGCCAAGTCGATCGCTCCAATTGAAAACCCTAACCAAGGGTTGATCAGGAAA
>NW_018190943.1:0-352 GCF_001263595.1 Phalaenopsis equestris
TCCCAAGTTGAGCAATTTGACGATTAAATTTTATGGATAGAACCCAATTCCCTAAAAACCTGATTTTCTTTTTCTAATCGGAATGAACTTGAGGATTGGTTCATGGTTCAACTGATTTAACCACTTGATTCGACTGATTTTTACATTGATGTGTAGAAACAATAAATGAAATATAACATACTTAAATAATTATGACAGGATCACGCTGGCAATTTGATGAGAACACCATAATAGCTAAATATCATTGCATGATAAATTCAGAACCATATAGCGGGTGGCACTAAATATCATTCATGTATAAAAATTGTCACTTTCCCTGAGCAAGAAATGAAAGCAGATAGAATAAAAAAAA
>NW_018190944.1:0-352 GCF_001263595.1 Phalaenopsis equestris
AAAAAACAAAAATATAAAGGTTTACATACATAGGAACTCAATTCCTGTGTATTTGTTTATGTACATACCACACAATTTTGTGTACTTATTCCTACATATTTATTCACGTTTATAACATTCAATTTTGCACATTTATTTAAGTACATATCCCAATTTCATGTATTTATTCCTGTATATTTATTTACATATATATCACTCAATTTTTGTATATTTATTTAAGTGTATACCACTCAATTCTTGTTTATTCATTTACATACATACAATCTTTGTGCATTTGCACATAAAATAAAAAGATATTTACATAAATACCACCTAATTTTTGTGCATTTATATAAGCCAAAAGGGGTTAGCA
>NW_018190945.1:0-352 GCF_001263595.1 Phalaenopsis equestris
ACAGCAAAAGCATTTTTTTTTCTTTTAAACAACTGTTTAGTAATCTAATTTGTAGGATAAGCAAATGTCAATTCTCATGATAAAAAAAATTAAATATATCCCTTCAATTTTCTAACAAGAATAAATAGTATAGATTAATCCTTTTATCTTTATACATACAAAGCTCGTTTACATTTACAAGACATGACACTAAGTAATCCAATATGGTTGCATCAAGATTTATTTATAGTTAGATTTAAAATTGTTTGAACGAAAATGCCATTTTAGCTACTTAATATTTAAAGTACTTATTTAATAAGGAAGTACACGTGACATAACACTGTCGGCGCTTAAAAGGGGAAAAGTTAATGTT
>NW_018190946.1:0-352 GCF_001263595.1 Phalaenopsis equestris
CGGAGGTTACAATGGAGTTACAAAGAGATTACAGTCGGGTATAACCATCCTGTACCCCCTGAATAACTCCTGACGTACGTAACGCTGTGTACGTCTTATGTACGCAAATATTTTTCATCTATTTGACCGAAAATATCTTTTCGGATTGTCAATTAATGGTAATGTTTTCGTTGACCAATTTATTATTTTATTTTTATTGTTAAATTGATTGGAAAAGATTTGACCAAAGGAATGGATTATTTTTTCTTTTATGAATTTGTTATGAAAGCTAAAGTGTTTGCTGTCTCCACTTGCCTTTCCATTCTTGTTTGGCAGGAAAATTATGAATTTTAAATTTCACTGATGGGAAAAG
>NW_018190947.1:0-352 GCF_001263595.1 Phalaenopsis equestris
ATAATAATAATGAATAAGAGCATATTTTCCTTTTTAAATTGAGATTCAGTTTGCTGATGTTTCTCCTATTTCTTGCTGGAAAATGTCGGGTAAGACTGATTTTCTCTTTTAAAAATGACATCAATTTTACACAAGATGGAAAAAGTGGCCCAGGGCACCGTCATAGATTTTAACCTGAACTTAAAGCGGGTCAAAATGGACTATGAGTGATCCTTATTGAATGTAGCCAGCTCAGTAGAAAATAAAGGTTTGAGAACTATGCTCAGGTTCCAGAACAGGGAAGACACTACCGTTGAAAAGAAGAGAAAGGTTCAAAGTACTGAGAATGAAGCCCGAAGTGTCAGCAATTTGA
>NW_018190948.1:0-352 GCF_001263595.1 Phalaenopsis equestris
CTCCTTAGACCATCTCAACCATCTAAACAAACCAAAGCCTGTCCTTAAGCTAAAGTATTATATTGCCACAAGTAAAACTAATTAGTTAAGAAATGATACAATTCGTTAGCAATCAATGAACAAAGGGATGCCCTTATTAGTTGGAAGATAGTAGTGAGCTTAATCTATTCTGGGATAAGATCTATATGGTGCTGACTAAAGTAGTGTCATCGGTCTTTATTTTATTATTTGCTTAATGTCATTGTTGGTGTTGTAAAGTCTCCAGTTTGAATTTCATTATATCACCCTTCTCTCTAAATACTTCTCTAATTCAGAGTATGTTAATGATCTTGAGAAGTGAGAACTCAAGGAG
>NW_018190949.1:0-352 GCF_001263595.1 Phalaenopsis equestris
TCATTTTAAAGTAAATTCCAAAATAGTCCCCTGACTATTCATTTGTGCTCAATCAAGTCCCAAAATATCACATTTCTCTAATTTAGTCACTCAATTATACAAAATTTATCCCAATTTACTTTGAGGGACCATTTTTGATCAATTTTGTATAGTCTAAGAACTAAATTGGAGAAGTATAGTACTCTAAGGCTAAAGTTGGTCACAGATAAATAAATAGTCAGAGACTATTGTAAAGTTTAACCCAAAGTATGTTGATTGTAGAAATATGTTTATTAGGTGAAATACATATTTTTTCCTTAGTGTCTTAATTCGCTCGGGATAAAGGATTCATGTAGCCGACCCCACTTAGTGG
>NW_018190950.1:0-352 GCF_001263595.1 Phalaenopsis equestris
ATAAAGAACATTAGCTTATCTAAAGTTAAGTTCCTAATTGATATGATTATGCTGAGTAGATTCTATCCTCTCACATCGAGATTACCCATTATGCCCACTCTATAAGACTAACCAGGGTTTAGGTTTTGAATTAAATACATTACAATTTAGGGTTATACCTACATTATAAATATGAAAATAAAATTTTCTTAAAGTATAATTTCATTCAAAAATATGTTATAAAATTAAATGAGATTAAGCATAGAATGACATATCAAAATGCATCATATCAGAATTTTCTTCTTTGCTCGATTTAACTCCAAATTGCATAATTTTTACTTTATTTTCTCCAAAACTCCATTTCTTGTACTTG
>NW_018190951.1:0-352 GCF_001263595.1 Phalaenopsis equestris
TCCCTACAATGTATTATTTTCCTTATACAACCATGTTATATTAATTGTACTGAGGGAACTGAGTACAATCGATGCAACATCATTGTACTGAAGTACGACAACAAAGTTGAATTTTATTTAAAATCTGAAGAAAGATAAGAAAATGATATATAGAAGTAATGAATTTTTAATTTTTGTTTTTCCTCGTACCTACAATTGTCTGATTATTTTCCTTGTACAACCAAGTTGCATTGGTTGTACTAAGATAACTCAGTATAACCGTACAACCGATACAACACGGTTGTACCGAAGTAAACACACAATGACTATGGTGTTTTACATTTACATTCTTAATAGTTTTTTGTTTTTTTTT
>NW_018190952.1:0-352 GCF_001263595.1 Phalaenopsis equestris
CATCAAAGAATCAACGACTAAAAAAATGGTTATTACTGAAGACATTGCAATTATTAAAATCTGCATTAACCATACACCTTAAATTTGAGGTAAGCCCTTTCATTCCTTCTCACATTAAATTTCAGACATGAAGCATGCATGGAATTAAAATCGTCTCACCTTTATAAGAAACTTATAGATTTGTTTTGCAGATTTTACTTCATCTGTATGATAATCCACAATACTTGGTGAGAATGAGAATCCGGTCCCCACAGGCCAATCCAAAAAGATAATGCTGGAGATCTAATCATCCAAATGGTTTTATTATAGAAAATAATGATAAATGTCACGAATGTAAATAAAAAAAGTTAAG
>NW_018190953.1:0-352 GCF_001263595.1 Phalaenopsis equestris
GACCAAATACACTCAGCTATATGGCATCAAGGCTTTCAACTAACTACATTCAGGTTGTCAGTATGCTAGACCATCAGAACAGAATAGGAGGTTGACTAGATTGGCTGCCACTTCACTACCGACGAGATCATTGAATCAAGGATTTCCAGATATTTCTAGGTCCCATCGAAGCAAAATATTTGTAATATCCTGTAGAATCCCTATTTAAGTAATGACCTCTATGCAATTTCAAGGATCATGTCTTCTTTGTTTATAAATAGGATACCATGTCGTGGATAAATATTTGCAAGATCTTGTCCAAAATAGTTGAGAAACGTCAATATATTTGTCCTAAATTACTGTTCAATTTCTC
>NW_018190954.1:0-352 GCF_001263595.1 Phalaenopsis equestris
TATATATATATAACATTTATATTTTATTTTTTATATTTATATCGCCCAAGTAATATATATAATATATCCCAACAAAAGCATTATTATTTTACTATTTAAGAAGTTAAATACAACTCATACATAATAAGTGAAATGGCATTTATATTAACATTAAAGCTTATATGTTAAATATGTAAATACATCATAGTTTAGTGATATGTATTTAAATGTTTCAAAATTAATATATTGACAGTACTATTTTTTTTCCTTATTAGGTCAAATAATATATGGGTAAAATAAAAAAATGTATTTACATACATAACACCCAAATCATATAAATGTACATATCTAACATCTAAATTTTACTCTATAT
>NW_018190955.1:0-352 GCF_001263595.1 Phalaenopsis equestris
TATCACAATCTCTTGTGATTATATTGTTGTTGGAAGACATATATGGCTTTTGTGTAAAGCCTGTCTTACAATGATAATTTGGGCAACATTCTGATTTTTTTTTAATAATAAGTGAACAATTTCATTCACTGTGATTCTATTTTGGTTCGTTAGGATGTTTTGGATTGACATATTTTGGATTGCAATGTCAAATCTTGCTATGTAATGTGAAATGCCAATGCTTGCTAACTGAGACCTATCCCATGAATGAATTTTCTGATGAGTTCCTTGTATTCCTTTTTATTTGAAAGACATGAGTGCACTCAAGTTTGCTCTTTGATCTGGGATACTACTATCCCTCTTCAAATTTCAA
>NW_018190956.1:0-352 GCF_001263595.1 Phalaenopsis equestris
AGAGATCCCATAATTAGGCAGGTTAGCTAAATCATTTAGTTAGAGAATGCAGGAGATATTACCAAAAAACACTAAGATGAATCTTAAGGACAAAGGAATAGAGCTATGCAAGGAAATTACACTTAGGAGTTTGAAGAAATCAGAAAATTTGCTTAGGTCTATGACTATATTAGAGGAGGATAGTGTAGACCTTGAACATAAATATGAGCCCAAACTTGAGAATAAGAAAAAAAAGATCTACTGATTTTAAAAAACCTTTAGATCGGCCTATAGAAAATAAGAGAATGAATAATGTGAATAAACTTATAAAGAGACCCCCACAAACTTTTAATTAGGGATTAATAAAAAAAAT
>NW_018190957.1:0-352 GCF_001263595.1 Phalaenopsis equestris
CCTCTAGTGTTCCACACTGTAGCATTGCCCTACACTGTAGCTTTACCCTGGATGATTCATAACAATCAAGTCACAATTTTAGGAGGTCAACATCTATGATCATCTAAGGAGTAACATCGACAAAGCGGTTCGAATTTAAATTATGCTTTGGAAAATTTGTACTTGCGTACCCTAAATCTTGTAAAAACGAATAACCTATAGTAATAGTTACTATTTAAACTAAAAAAAAGTTTTTTTTTTAAAACTTTTATTATTTTTATGTAGATGATCTAAAATAAATGGGCAAATGATACATACAACAACAACAAAAACAACAGCAAGTCTTTATCCCACTAAGTGGGGTTGGCTACAT
>NW_018190958.1:0-352 GCF_001263595.1 Phalaenopsis equestris
TTCAATTCCTCCAAAACACCCAACTTTGGTCTTCTACCCCCAAGTCCCCAAAATTCCCAAAAATTACCAAAATGCTCCTAGAAACCTAAAATTTTACAAATTCTCCAAATTCATAAATTCTCACCAAAAATAATTTTCAACCGTTCCAAACCACTCAAAGTGCCCAAAATACCATCATTTTCCAAAATTCTCAAAATATCCCTGATTTGGCCAAATTTACCAAAATGCTCCTCTTGTTCAAAAATTTCCCAAAATCTCCAAATTCACTCAAAGTGTCCCTGAGATCAATCCTAATCAGCCAACAACCCCAATTGCACCCAAAGCATCCAAAATTGACCAAAATTCCCAAATT
>NW_018190959.1:0-352 GCF_001263595.1 Phalaenopsis equestris
AATCACATGGGGTTTGTTCCTGCACCATCTACTCAAGATGAACACATCCATATGATTACAATGCTATGACTTACAGTCTATTCTCATGGAGAATTATATTAAGCTTAGCTTAAGGTGAGAGCTCAATAACTTTGTCTAAGAGGGGTGGCCTTAATCAAATGGTTGGAGAAGCTTCAGAGGAGTCCAGAGAACCTTTAGATGAGCTGCTGGGCTGTGGTGAATTGTATAGGTATGATTTCGACCAAAGCCAATTTTAGGTGTTGGTCTAAAGCTAGGTTGGAGGTTCTCTATGATGGGGTTTTTGTGGAGGATCAACGCCTCTCACTCTAGGGATGATGTGTGCACAATTAAT
>NW_018190960.1:0-352 GCF_001263595.1 Phalaenopsis equestris
TTTCTTTGGATGTAAAATCTCCCAAGAGGTATGGAAGGCTATTATACAATACCTAAACATTGATACACTAAATCTGGAGTGGTGGAATATTTTTGAATGCTGGAGGTGTTGGCAGAGTATAAAGTTGGGCCCAATTCCTTTTATTGCTGCCTAGTTTATTTGGTCAGCCAGAAATCAATTAATTCTTGATGAAATCCCTACTGCTCCATCAAAGGTGGATTCTAAATGTATAGCTTTCATTATCAAGCTCATTTAACTAAAAAATTTCCCTAATACTCTCATGTCTCTTCTGACTACTGGCCAAAGAAACTTCTTTGTAATAAAGTTTTTTTGGGACAAACCTTCTTTCCCT
>NW_018190961.1:0-352 GCF_001263595.1 Phalaenopsis equestris
GAAGGGATCGTTTCTTGTAAAGAGGGTCTATTCTTGAGGATCTTACCAGCTGGTTGATTTTCAAGGCGAAAGACTGATGTTGTCAATCAACAAAAAATATTTGAAGACATATTATGCAACTTGACATCACTTAAAATGAATTTTAAGAGTTTTAATCATTTTGAGGATGTTTATTCGGCCAGTGTCTATAACTGGGTCTAGAATTTTGTAACAAAATTAATCTTAGCAAAATAGAAATTTAAATTTTGCACATCTAAATCTTCTTATTTATATTTTAAAATTTTGCTAAATTAAGTTAAATATAATGCTTGCATATATAAAATTTAAAATCCACTTAATAATGGTTTGTTAT
>NW_018190962.1:0-352 GCF_001263595.1 Phalaenopsis equestris
CTTGTATCATGTATTTATACCTCTTTTGATATCAATAAAATTATCTTGTTGAATTCCAACATGGTAACAGAGCCAAAGGATCTTACCTAAGCTGCCAGAATTCTTCTTCGGTTGTTGGAATTATAACTTGTTGGCCTATACCTGCAGGACCTCCCCTTTTCCAACCGTCGGATGCCCTTCCTGCACCTACACTCCTTGCCAAATCATCCCAAGGTCAGCAGTAAGTTGCCTGCCTACAGCCGACACCCTTTCTTCCTGCTAGAAATCTTCCATGCATGACTTCTCGAGCCATGGTTCTTATCAAGAATCATAGGATCTACTTTATTGTTGTTGGAATCCCTTTCTTGCAACC
>NW_018190963.1:0-352 GCF_001263595.1 Phalaenopsis equestris
GATTTGAGTGTTATGCATGTAAATATTAAAGTTTGGGTTTTAGATACATAAATATATAAGAATTTTTTGGTTTGTATGTAAATTCTCCCTACATTTAACACAATGAAAAGCATGATACATCATTCTATGGCATCGTGTTTTTATGTTTCTAAGGATAGAGAAGATCAAAATTTGAATGTACTATGCATCTGTAACTAAGGCCATGATATTATCACTTTCCCAATATAAAATATTTTGTTAGAACACCTAATAAGATGCACTCCCTCCTCCCCTAACCTCCTAGAAATTGCGGGTAATGAATAATGCTCTCCTCTTCCTCGTACAGAAGATCACATGAGCACCAGAAAAAAAA
>NW_018190964.1:0-352 GCF_001263595.1 Phalaenopsis equestris
ACTAGAGCAAGAACGTACCAACTCGAATCTGTTGTGTCAGAATAAATGACATGATTGCGTCCTATCTAGCGATTTGTCAGCATGGCGGGTTTTCTCTTAAAACCTCACCCCACTCTTACCCGTTAAACTAAATATTATTTACAATATGTTCTTAAATAGTTACCATTAAAATTTAATATAGCAATAAAATATTTAACATTACTTTCAAAATATAATTCTTATTTTTCAAAAATAAAATATAACTTTCACATGCATACTTTATAACTCCAAAGTATTATAAATGGAATCAAACAAGTCTAAATATTATATATATAAATACAAAAAAAATTGTATGATATATATGTAAATATTA
>NW_018190965.1:0-352 GCF_001263595.1 Phalaenopsis equestris
GGGCTAGAGCATTTGCTTCAAAGAAATAATCTTAAGAGAATAGAGTTTTGACTGGATAAAATAGTGCATGTGGAGTCTGGATGACTCCAATACGATCGCGACATCTGCAAAGTAGTGGGCCCCTTTTTTAACATTTTAAAATGTATTAAAGAAAAGTTTTTCCGTGCGATGCGACCCGAAGACAATCTGAATACCTTGAAAAAAAGTGTACTGTCGATTTATATTCATTTTTTACGCGCAAGGGTTTTCATCTGCAATTTTGAGGATCAGGGTTCTTTTATCCAAAGTGACTTTAAGTGTTTTAGGTTTTAGAAATTAGACTTTTTTCACGGAGTTGAGCTTTGAGCTTCTT
>NW_018190966.1:0-352 GCF_001263595.1 Phalaenopsis equestris
GGTTGGGTCTTTGTACTACTGCTAACTTTATATGTTAGTTCATGTATATGTCTGCTTGTTTCATAGAGTAATCCTTCTCTTAGCAAATTTTCATGATTATGACATGTTTAATTGTGAATTACTTTTTGTCACACACATGTCATTACTATTTGTACCAGTATACCTATTCATTCATAGAAATTTTCATAGAAAATAATTTAGGAAATTTTTTTTCCTACCTATGTTTGAGCATTAAATGTTTTAAACTAATATACAAAAATCTAAGTTTGAAGAAGAGAGAAAAACTTTTTAAAAAATTAAGCCTCATTTGCCCTCAATAAACTACATTTTAAAATTATTTTAAAATAACCTA
>NW_018190967.1:0-352 GCF_001263595.1 Phalaenopsis equestris
AAGAAAACAAAAAATGCATGAAAATAAAAACTGACTAGTTGAGGATTTCTGATTATGAAATTGGGCTCTGGTATGTTGCGGGTACTAACTTAAGAACGTACATACATGCTTTATAGCATTAAATGAGATATAATATATTATAAAGAATTTGTTAAGAATTAAAAACAAAAAAATAAAAACTAAAAAACAAAAATTGAAAATGCTAAAGAAGCAGGAAAAGTAAAAATCTACTTTTAATATTACAATTTCAGTCCACAATACAACAAAAAAGACTTTACTTCAAAAGTTCCCAAGTAATAGTATATCACAATACAATGACAAATAACAAACAAGCATCAAAACAAACTAAAAT
>NW_018190968.1:0-352 GCF_001263595.1 Phalaenopsis equestris
GAAATCGGCCTGTGTTTGAAATTGGTCGTCAACAGTGTGTTTTTATTCAGCTCGATTTAAATATTCTTGTTGTGTTCGGCTCATTGTCGACTCGAAATTAACTCTTTAAAATTAATTGGAAAAAACTGATACAGAGTGTTGGATTTGAATCTAGACCGAATTTATATCAAAGAAGACAAATAACTATATTACCACACAAGCTTTTATTATATAAATATAAATATAAATATATATAATCAATTATTATCTAAATAAATATCTTATTTTTTTTAATTTCAAGTTAAAACAAGCCGAACACGAGTGAAAAAATAGTTGTTCGTGTTCGGCTCGTTTATAAATTAAGCTTAAAAAA
>NW_018190969.1:0-352 GCF_001263595.1 Phalaenopsis equestris
ACCCAAATCTTTCATATTACATCAAAAATACCACTTTTTTAACATTTAAAAATTAAAGTACATTTTTTATGCATAGGAAAGAAGGTATGCATGTCAAAATTGAAGTTTAGGTTTTTAGATATGTAAATACGTAGGAATTGAAAGGTATGTATGTATATCATCCTCTTTCTTGCTTTCTTTTATTTTTTTTAGGTTAGATTTCAGATTTGCAGCTTTCACTCTTATTTTCTTGTTAATTTGAATATTTCTGAGAATGAATAACAGTCTTCTTAACTACATTGGCTAGCTGCAGGAGAGGCTCTTAATTCATTAGTCGTAGATTGGTTCTCTCTTTAGTTTTTTTTTTTTTTTT
>NW_018190970.1:0-352 GCF_001263595.1 Phalaenopsis equestris
GGGGGGAGAGGGGGAGAGGGAGAGAGAGAGAGAGACGAGTACTTGCCCCGTCGAAGCGAATGGGGTGTTCCTAGGCTCATGAACATAATTTATTTCACTCAAATTGTTGTGTTACAAAAGACGGGAGCTAAAAGCCCCTCTACAAGAAAGGGCCATTCTATTTATAGTAGATAGGATGATCAATAAATAAATTACAATGTTGCTCAAAGCTGGATATTTTAGCCTTTCTTGGGCATGCCCGAGCTGCTCATCTTGCATCCTTCCGACCATCTAACCTTCTTTCAGTTGTGTTGTACCCTTTACAATATATAAATGATGTCAACTTATTTGATAATGGATAAAGAAAGTTCTA
>NW_018190971.1:0-352 GCF_001263595.1 Phalaenopsis equestris
ATGTGTGATGAAATTCATATATTGAATGGTACACATGTGCCATATCTATTGGAACCATCATTCCTCGAGAAACTCCTCTGACACCCGAATGATTTACATTTTGCATAGATTAACAAAATTTTTTCTGAAACTTTACTGGACAAATGATCATATCATAAACTTTTTATTTTGTTCATTTCTCACTTAGTTCATCTAATTGATAACCGAACAAATATTTAGTTAAATGTTTTCCTATCTTCTTACTACTTCAAATATTTATTGATTTTTTTGTTTGTGTGTGTGTGAGTGTTCGTGTGTTTATTAAGTCAGGTTGGAGTTGTACAAGTATCTCTAACAAGCCTCAAACACTAGA
>NW_018190972.1:0-352 GCF_001263595.1 Phalaenopsis equestris
TTAAAAGTAACTCATAATTACGCTTTTTTAATAAACAAGACAAGACTTAGCCACACTTGATGCAACAAAATATAAAGTCAAATATGACTTCTATGATAATTAAAAAATAATACGTTAAAATTGATTTATCTTAAAAAGTTGATATTAAGATTTTCCAAAAGCAGCAGAAAGTCTATGAATCATTCTAATATAAATTTCAATGTATCCCAATCTCTGTTTCTCCACCTTCACCATCATATACCCCCAAATCATGTGTAGTGCTATCACTAAATATTATTCAAGCTCAAACCATCATTGCTTTCTTTTCATCTCTTTGGATTCTTAAAGTTGGAGGGCCATAAGAGTCTATTAT
>NW_018190973.1:0-352 GCF_001263595.1 Phalaenopsis equestris
TACAATATATAAAATGAATCACAAGGCCCAGAAATACCCAAGTTCGCCCTAACGAGGCAAGTCTACGTATGCACTTTTATCTCTCTTTCTCTTCACTTCTCACTCGAGGTTCCTACCACTTTGATCCTTGGGCATGCCTCACATGATAAATTTAAATTCAAAATTCTGAAAGATGGAATGAGCGTGGAGCATACTACGAATAAGAAGGGACGCGACACCAACCAGGAGAAATAGATATCAAAGACTCTAAATAGAGAGCATGATAAGAAGTTCGTACAACATGTCTGAAGTCTGAAACGTTGTTTCTGTCATCTTCCTAGAGGCTTTGGCTAGAAGAGGAGTATCTCAAAAT
>NW_018190974.1:0-352 GCF_001263595.1 Phalaenopsis equestris
AAATAAATAAATAAATAAATAATCATGTATTATTTCTTATGTGTACAACTGTGCTTCCACCAAACCCAACCATCTTTCAAAATCTTTTTCAAGTATGATAAGCAAAAAAAATTTTTATATAAAATTGAAGATCTATATTCAAAATGGGTGGTCATGATTTAATGTGGAATTTTTCTTTTTTTTTGGCTGACGTGGTAGCATCTTTTTTTTGGCGAATTTAGACGTTATCTTTTGAAATAGCGCACGTGGGGCGGTGATCATAAGAAAATATCTTTTTGTTGGCCACACAACACGTTTGCGTTGGACTGATTCCGCAGACTAAAAATATTAAAAAAAAAACATTATATATATA
>NW_018190975.1:0-352 GCF_001263595.1 Phalaenopsis equestris
AATGAATCATCAAATAACTACTTCTGGTACTTAAGTGTGGGGTACCTGACGCTTAGGTGTGACTCTCTCTGAATAACTGATGCGCAAGCGCCAATACTAGGTGCTTAGGCACCTCAATTCATTTTTAGTCCTTCTTCAATTTTGCTCCAAATTTGATCGTTTTTTACTCCTTTCACACCTTTTCATCTGTTTGATTGTACTTGAAAGAAAAGCACACAAATACAATTCGTTAAAGCGTAATATCTCAAAAAAATAAGTATAAAAAAGTGTACAAAAATACTATATATTTTAGATTTATCAGTATACACAATGGGCCTTTAGTTCCAAAGTGTGGCTTAGGAGATTAGCTTGA
>NW_018190976.1:0-352 GCF_001263595.1 Phalaenopsis equestris
GAATTCTCCACTTCTCTCTCACATCTTGCATTCTCTGAGTGAATTTTTGCAACTCGCACTCTACACAAGTTCTCATAGGTCTTTTTGTGTTCTCTGCACTTAACAAAATCTTCCACAATATCCACAATTGTCATAGCATTCTCAGCACTTGGGACCATAGACCTCCGTCCCTCAAGATCATAGTCCTCCATCCTATCCCACCTCAACACTTGGGACTGTAGATCTCCTTTCTACTCCCTTGGGACCATAGGCCTCCATCCTATTTCCACCTCAGCACTTGGGGCCATAGACCTCTATTATACTCCCTCTAGATTGTAGGCCTCTAATCTACACCTATCTCATCACTTGGGAT
>NW_018190977.1:0-352 GCF_001263595.1 Phalaenopsis equestris
GAGCTTATTAAATAAAATGAGAGAAAATGATATCTATGAAGTTTAAGGTTTATTTCGTTGTAACATAAATGTTAATCAAGAGGTGAAATATGCTCGAACCGGTTTGAGTTTTGTTTGAACGGGCTGCGAGTCTGATTTGGATCTAATTTGGACTCGGTTCATACTTATCTATCCAAGATTTAAATTATATTCGAACATCGTTCGACCTTTGATCTATTCTTCTTCAGTCATTATCGATTTCAATTTTAATATAGTTCCAAATAGGCTGAAGAAAGCTCCACTAGTGTACAAAAACATCTGTGAATACTGCAGAATTCGAGTCTGTTTGGGGCAGCTTATAAGTGCGGGCGGC
>NW_018190978.1:0-352 GCF_001263595.1 Phalaenopsis equestris
TTCACATCCTATTTAGACATAAAATCTTTCACACCTGTTATAGGATGGGGGTAAACTTTCATTATAATCTGAAAAGTTGTTCACATTAAAATCCCAGGCATGACTATGGTGAGGTTTTTATCCCACATTTTTTTTAGACAACAAGTCTTTGATATCCTCTCCCATACTGAAGTAATATTCAAGGCATGACATGGATCCTCGGTGTCCCTCATTTTACTAGAGTTCCTATTCTACTAGATCAAGTTGCTGATCTTTTCAAATCTAGGTACAAGAGTTGTTTCAGGCTCGTGTCAGAAACACCCCAGCTGAAGTGCTAACAAGTTGTCAAACATTATTCTTAAGTATGACTACA
>NW_018190979.1:0-352 GCF_001263595.1 Phalaenopsis equestris
CAGGTCCCCACCCAAAAGAAATGCTAGAAAGGAAGAAGGGGTTTTTTGACACCATAGTAGAGTTAGAAACATTCTCAAACTTGGCCAACCAGTTTGCAGGACAGTTCTCTCCCTATAGATGAAAGTAAAGTGAATGGGAGAAGGGGTCCTCAATGCCTTGATTTTCCTAAGCCAATGAGCAATGTGCCAAAAATAAGATTCTTCCATAGTGAGAGCCTTCAGAAGTAAGGCAGAATCCATTTCCACCTGAAGATTGTCCTAGTTGTTAAGGGTAGCTAATTTAATATCCCAAAAGAGAGTTGCCACCTCAACTTCATGGGCATCCTTGACTGAAATGGAAGAGCAAAAAAAA
>NW_018190980.1:0-352 GCF_001263595.1 Phalaenopsis equestris
GAGGAAGAAGAAGTTCAGATAGAGAAGTTATAGTTAGGAAGTTGAAGATGTCGATCTTTGAGGGGGGCAAGATGCACATGGATGGGAGTACCGGCCAGAGCAATACTTCGAGGTAAATGGGTTAGATTGGGATGAGAAACTCTTGGTGGCAGGATTGTGTTTGGAGGGGAAAGTCTTAACCTAGTTTCAGTGGAGGGAGACTAGATAACTGATTCGTTTGTGGGATAAATTTAAGGATTGTTTGTTGGAACATTTTCAAGTCATACAAAAAAGAAACCTATATGAGCAATTCTATGCCTTGACTTAGGAGGGGACGGTCAAGGAATATAGGGAGAGATTTGAAATATTATTG
>NW_018190981.1:0-352 GCF_001263595.1 Phalaenopsis equestris
TTACATTTAAAAGGAGAATGTGCATGCACTTGATTCCTCATCTTCCACCCTTAAGCATGATTCATTTAACTTCACTTTCATTTTCTTCTTTTGGAATGATGATTATGTAATTTGCAAGTGTGTTTCCATTTCTGCATAAGAAAAGATCATGAATGTAGCTCTGTAGCCATAAGAAGAAGCTTTCCCTTCTTTCTATAGTTGAATTATCATTCTTTAGACATTATTTGATTTATGTTTGATTTATTTTGCATGGCAGATTCTTATCTGGCAACTTGAATTAATTTATTTTTGAACTGTTTGGCTCAAATGACATTCAATATTTTAAAATTTGATAAAATTGTAAAAAAAAAAA
>NW_018190982.1:0-352 GCF_001263595.1 Phalaenopsis equestris
GCGCAAATAAAAATATAACAGGAAAAATAATTCAAATATCTGAGAGATAAAATAAAATACTTATTTTTATTTAATTTAACATTTGCAGTTACTCCAAAATAAATCGGATTTTAAAATAGGCTTGATTATATTTTATATATATATATATATATTTTCTTGGATATACCACGATGTGCCACGTAAGAATGATGATAATAATACGCTAACTTGATGTGCCACGTGCGGTTCAAGATTCATCGCTTCTAGTTAGGATACCGTCCAACCGAACAAATATCTATCAAAAGCAACCGCTTGGGCCCCACCCATTTCTAAAATTCATTTTATCTTCCCAACTTTGTGGCTTTCTGCTGCT
>NW_018190983.1:0-352 GCF_001263595.1 Phalaenopsis equestris
ATATATATATATCTATATGTAGTTTTGAAAACTAATATTTAATTTTAAAAATATGAGATTGAACTGAATTCATATCTGTAATATTATAAATGATCGACCAAAACACCACAATCAATATATCTACCTCAAAGGAAAGATGCAATACTTGATGGTGGTGATCGATTAAATAAAATAAATAATTTATGACATCCATTTTTGTTTACAAAAAAATCATTTTTAATGTTGGCCGACAAGTTTCTCTATCTATTGTGAAGAATTGAACAAAATTTATATCAAAACTAGGTTCTTAAAGTTTCCTATAAGGGCAAACCCTTATGGTTAATTACATCTTAGATAATCGAAGTCACCTAAG
>NW_018190984.1:0-352 GCF_001263595.1 Phalaenopsis equestris
CCAAAAAAAACAAAATTTACAATGTACTGAACTGTCACGCTCTCTTCATTAATACCATGCGGTGGTGTTCGTTGAACTTCCTTCCTTCCTCATCCTCCTCCCCTGTACTCCCCTTCCTTCTCCTTCCTCCATTTATTGGATTTGTTATCACATTCATTGCCTTCCATCTACTCCACCTCAACCACATCATTAGCGATCAAGAAAATATGCTCGGGCAGCTTTTTGAAAACACGGTTAAGTTTTTATACTAAATATAGACAACGTGTTTAATCTTGTGGGCCGTGTTTCAGGATAAATTGTTTATGTGAATAAACACAAGTTGTCCCAAATGTCCCTCAAGAGTTCTTTTAGG
>NW_018190985.1:0-352 GCF_001263595.1 Phalaenopsis equestris
GGCAGCCATCTCAAGTCTCAACATGTTAGGTGAGGTGTTCAATATATTTCCAAAAGCAAGCCAAGAACCACATAGTGCCTACTCAAATGAATGAACATAAACATTTAAGATTGCATACTTCCATAGTCAGCAAGCATAAACTATTATGAACATAAGATCTCCTAGGAAAAAAATCATATACTACATACCATAACTCCATTTCTCCATAAAGAGAGTTAATATGCATTTACTTCCAAAAAAATGTTTCAATTTTTTTTTCTTCATAATAATAATGATGAAAATATGGAAGCAAGAATGTGATAAACAAGAAATGTGATCATGATAAATTCATGTTGCTCTCTTACTTATGCAA
>NW_018190986.1:0-352 GCF_001263595.1 Phalaenopsis equestris
GAAGAGCTGAGGCTGAGCAAGATGAGGCAGTACCCTTCTCTTTGCCGTTAGGAAGGGTAGGGAAGATAACATCATCTGAAGAACATTGAGACTCGTCTTTGGACTCTGAAAAGCCATAATATGGTGAGCAGCCATCATTCTCTGGCTTCTTGGCCTCAAACATGAACTCATCAATATTTGTTAGAGATTTCAGTTGCTGACCAAGGGAAGCAATGGTCTTCTGGCACTCTGCAAGTTTGCCGGCAGCCTCAGCAAGCTCTTTCTCCTGCATTATTAACATTTAAAAAGTTAAGAAATAGGAGTTAGTCAACTTGAGCAGCAAAGCTTGTAAATACGTTATGAGGGAAAAAAA
>NW_018190987.1:0-352 GCF_001263595.1 Phalaenopsis equestris
CTCGTAAATCTTTGAGTGTTCTTCTGGATTTATGTCGATTCCGTGTTTTTATTTTACCCTAATTTCTCAACAATATAAAATTACCGTCAGTTAGGCATGCAAATCAATCGAACAGGAGCGGGCCCTAGCTAAACTCGTGTTCGACTCGTTAAAAAATCCCACTGCTCATATTCGTCTAGTTTATATTTCAAACATAAAAATTTATTAATGTTTGGCTTGTTTGGTTTGCGAGCGGAACATGAGTTGTTCGCAAATAAATAACCGTTTTGACAAACTTAATCACGTAGTCATAGATGTTAAAAGTTGTGGCGAGATTAAAATATTATTGTTTATATTAAAATATTATTTAAAT
>NW_018190988.1:0-352 GCF_001263595.1 Phalaenopsis equestris
TTTGGTGATATGCATATGTGACACACACGAGCTTAATATAATGTGGTCTTTTCTATGTAGTCTTTTTTTATAAAGACTGTTGCCTATATGTAGTGATAGATTCGTTGGTTGATATAATGAGTTCTCTGAGACCTCACACATACACAAAACTGTAATTAATTACTTTCTTTTATCAAATTCTACTCGTGTTATGACTATTGGATTGTCTTTTAAAGTATTCACAAAAAAAGAACTCTAGTATTTCTGGGATCTTCTAAGGATTGCTGTGCCATTATGAACTCTAGACTTTCTTGTTGACATCACATCAACCACATAGCTACGGGAGACATTTTTACAGGTGCTCACGGAGAAT
>NW_018190989.1:0-352 GCF_001263595.1 Phalaenopsis equestris
AGTTCACTTCACAATCAATGAAATTGAGGCAAAATTTAAGGATTTTAAGTTATGCCTTTGCCCAAGCGATTGGGTTGGTTGGAGATGATTGCCTTAAGTCCACAAAGCTCCTCGAAGTGTTAGTTTGAGCTGAGGTGCAGCCTGTGTATGATTTCGGTCGAAGTTGACTCAAGCTTGGTCTAAGACTATGTTAGGTTTCTCGGAAAAGGGGCTTTTCGATTCAGGAAGTGGTTTTAAGGTCTGTTGAAGCTTGTGGAATGATTAATTTGGGGGTTTGAGGAGTTGGGTGAAGTGGTTGACAAAGCCCTTGATTTGGGTGGTGAAATTGAGCTCGGACAGTGGGAATAGGTGG
>NW_018190990.1:0-352 GCF_001263595.1 Phalaenopsis equestris
AGGATGGAGTCTGTGACATTTATCAAGGGTATGCCAAAAAATCTTACAGTGAATACAATAAAAAAGTTATATTCCATGACAATTTGTTGTCAATATCAATTATGAGTTGTGTCCAGCCAGACATCAGCAATATCAAGTAAAGCAATATCCTTTTTCACAAATAATTTAGCTATAGAATGTCTAGTTATATTGAAGGTGGGTAGATCTAGCTTCATACGATTCTTAAGTATGGCCCCAATAGAGTAGAGAACCTGGTGATTAAAAAAATGGAGCTTGAAACCAGGTAAACTAAAGCACTTGGGTACAGTGGGAGATTCATGGTTTGGGTCAAAATCAGAAGACTACTTGAGTA
>NW_018190991.1:0-352 GCF_001263595.1 Phalaenopsis equestris
TGTAAATCTAATTTAATCAACTTAAATTAAAAACCCAAAATTGAATCAAAACTCAACTTAATATAAATGAAACCCAAATCTATCAGTCTCCAGAGCTCATCGTAGTGCTTGGAATTCCATTCCGTTGGCTACATTGTGTTTATCATCGTGCTTGGAGAAGCATTCGATGATCCTTTAACTCCAGTTTTTGCATGCATTTGCGTAATTGAAGTTTAAAAGCATGAAATGTTCTTCCATGTAAAACGTTTCGGTTGAAGCGTCGTTTTAAGAATAGATTTTGTAAGGCGTTTGAATTATCGAAGCCTTTTAAACGAGCACGTTCACATTCAAATCAAACTCCGGGTGCATCGGG
>NW_018190992.1:0-352 GCF_001263595.1 Phalaenopsis equestris
AAAAAAAGCTCTCTCTCTCTCTCTCTATCTCTCTCTCGTGCAATTGCATTTTTCTTGCTATCATGCATTAAAATAAATTTTATTTTCTTTACCCACTTTAATCATAGACGGGAAGGAAAAGGTCTAAGAAGTCATAGCAAAGTCATTTTCACCTCTCTGGACAACTTAGTTCATGATATTTCTTTGAAAATCTTTAGGCTGCACGGCCTTGATTTGAAGGAAAATCTTCAAGATGCTGTGAGTCATGAATAACATTAAATCTCTAGTGATATTCATTTTAATAAGCTAATCAATACTAGAGAAATTGTTTTAATTTTTTGACTATGCAGTGGAAAGAAATATTCAAGTCATG
>NW_018190993.1:0-352 GCF_001263595.1 Phalaenopsis equestris
TTATCAGCAGATTATTCAATAAGCTACAACTGCCCAACGATCGATTATGTCGAGTCTTTGTCCATAGGAGTAATTGCGAAATTCATACCTGCATTAAAATATGAGCCAGTAAAAATAAAAATAGCTAACATTTAACAAGCCAACACCTGTTATTTGTTTTATTAGCAGCCTACAAATAGATAACAAAAGAGAAAGCAAGCTCTAGAATGCAACAGAGTGAGCCCTCAATTGTCCAAATCACACATTACGGTTAGTATTTACAAAAGCGACAAAACAACAACAAAAATAACAGTAATATAAGTTTTTATTCCCATAAGATTCATGTCATGCTTTTCTGATAAATTTTATGTTG
>NW_018190994.1:0-352 GCF_001263595.1 Phalaenopsis equestris
CGGGGTCCTGCCCACAATCTGTGTTTCATTTGGTCGAAAGACAAGTAAAGCCCTTGCACTCGCTTCCTCTTCCTCACGTGTTCGTTCGATTCCAAGCTCGGATTTGGGTGACACTCAGCCAGATGAATCTCCCCCACTTTCTGTTCTAGGGTTTTTCTTTTCTGCACCTCGTCAAGAGGGAGCTTGCTAGGGTTTTTCTAGGACCCTACAACATCACCTGACCAAGATGCGAGCAAGGACTTGTCTTCCGCCTCTGGCCAAGAAGAGGGTCCGCCGAAGGAAGAGTGAACGCCAGTTGTGGATCATGTGACACAGAAGAAGAGGGCCAAGAAGAGGGGAAGGGAGGAAATGG
>NW_018190995.1:0-352 GCF_001263595.1 Phalaenopsis equestris
AATTTATTTAAATTTCCTGCAAATATATTATGCATTATGATGCTAACCATGCAACGGTAGCGGAGGCCCAGATACATATTTGCATTTCATGTACTGCAATTTTCTTTTTTAGCTTACAGCATTTTCTACTTTTATTTATTTATTTTACATACAAAACTAAACTAAAACCAAAAATGACAAAAATACATTTTCAAAATTAAATCAACACTTTCAAAACACTGAATGAATATAATACACTCCTTTTGGGTTTACGAGAATTTCTCAGATGAGGTAACCTATGGTTATTGATCCTGAATTTGTAATATAGTTATGTAAAACATATAAATTTGACTCTGCTATGTGATGGTGCCAA
>NW_018190996.1:0-352 GCF_001263595.1 Phalaenopsis equestris
TATATATAATTTCTTTTTGAAAAAAGAATGGTCGGAGACTATGATACGAGCCCTTAACCACCCTCATATACCTAATCACTCGATCTCGCGTTATAAAGCAAATGCACTCAGGCAGACTCAAACCTGTGCACCAGAGGGCTTAGAACTGACTTTACAGATGAAAACCAAAAAGTCATGGCTAGCGATACATGTATGTATGTATGTATTTATATATATGTGTGTGTGTATAAATATATGTATATTAAAAAGCGAAAAACATTGATAAATTTTAGTGAATGGGTACAAATGACCCACTTACACATGCAAAAAAGGTCCAAAAGTACAAGAAACCCTAAAAGAAAAATAACCCCCA
>NW_018190997.1:0-352 GCF_001263595.1 Phalaenopsis equestris
TGCTTCGAGCTTCATATTCCTCGCGAGCTAGGGCCAAAACTCAACCTAGGGCGTCAAAATACTTGGATTTTAGGGGATTTGAGGATTTGAAGACTTTGGATTTCATCTTCTCTTAGTAATAGCTTCAAGCTAACCTAGAAATTTTATATTTTCACCATGAATTTCTCTTACATTGTAGAAAAAAAACCTGAAGGTGTGAATAATTGGAAAACAGAGAAGAAGAATCCATGGTGTGAAGCTTTTTTATAATGATTTTGAGTTTATGAGTTAACTATATCATTATTTGCAATTTATTGGATATCTTACAATTTTTAGATTTTAATGGCTCCTAAAATGAAGAGAACTATGGGAG
>NW_018190998.1:0-352 GCF_001263595.1 Phalaenopsis equestris
TATTGCACCACTCTTGTACATAAAATTCCTCATCTAAAAGGAAAATATGTTTCCCATGTGGGAGAACAAGGACAGTAAATTCAAGTTCCATATTGCCTGCTAAATCGATCAAATCATACTATTTACAATAAAACCCCTTTACTTGAACAATGATACACATATTTATATATAACATCAAAGCAAGGCCCTTTCTGAAAATCACAAATTCACATAGAATTCGTACCTGCAAATCAAATGAAACCAAATTAATGGCCACAAAAGATCAACACCTTTAATTGCAATAAAATGTGGCCCATCACTAAACATATCACCTCTGCTGAACTCACCAACTAATACATCAGCTCCCAAATTT
>NW_018190999.1:0-352 GCF_001263595.1 Phalaenopsis equestris
AAAATGATAACTTTAACTTGAGATTAATGTAATATATAAGAAATTTATGCTATATTTCTTTTAAAATAAACATAATTGAAAATCTGAGACTCATCTGATAAATCATTTATTAATTATGAATGTTTTGACCTTGTTTTCAACCAACCAATACTAACGTAATGGAGCCAAATGGAAGGTTTGAAAACCAAATCACACATGTTTGACTATTGGCAAAAGTATTTCCTCCAACGAACTACGTTAAATTTGAATGAAATGATAATCATATCATCAAACAGATGCACTACGTGTAAGATATAAATAATTTAAAATTTAAATTTAATAATAAATAAAATCATAGTGCCTAAACATGTTA
>NW_018191000.1:0-352 GCF_001263595.1 Phalaenopsis equestris
CCATTTTATAAAAGAAATGAGGTACAATATGTCAAGTTATATTTATGCACTTGCATTAGTGGGGAATGTACAAGGTACTACAAGGATTTACATATGTAGGCCTAGAGTCTGATTGCTCTAAGGCTCAACATACTAGACTATCGAGTTCATTATAGGCATTGTCTGTCGGCTAAACTAAAGAGGCCAACTAGTCGGCCTGGTCAAGTAAAAATTGTCGTTCATCTAGGTTGGATCCTGTTGGTTGCCTAAACTTTTATATGGCAAATGGTCGACAAGATTAACTCAGCCAACTAATTTGTGTCAATCGGGTGGTCAAGTTTAACCAATGCTCAATACTTGATAAGAAGCTCTT
>NW_018191001.1:0-352 GCF_001263595.1 Phalaenopsis equestris
TAAAATGCTAAATTTTGTTCGGGGCTATTTACTTGATCAATAAAATGATAGATTTCATTGGTGTGGTTGAAATTAAGGTGAATGCAGGTCTGTGGCACCACAAACTTGATCATATGAGCAAAAAATATATGGAGTTCATACCTTCAAAGAATAAGTTTAAAATCTATAGATTTGAATTTCTGTGAAGATTATACATATGATTTGCAGAAGAATATTTCTCTCTTCAAATGTGTGCAATGGTGAAGTCAAAGAAATAAAACTTAGTGCATAAAATATTTCGTGCAACTATCATCGATTGCTAAAATCTTGATTTAATTTTGGTTTCAAACAAGACATTTCAAATTAAAAAAAA
>NW_018191002.1:0-352 GCF_001263595.1 Phalaenopsis equestris
AAAAATTTTAATACCAAAATGTAGATCTTACCAAGTGAAGATGAAATTTAGACTTTGAAACCTCAACTCTAACCAATCAAGTACAAATTCAAGTCCTAAGGGAGATAAGTTGCAAAATAAAGGAGGAACAAGATAAACCAAAGTGAAAAATGGTGAAAACTGGTTGGTTTGGCACTAAAAATGAATTTTGATTAGTCCGGTGCCATAACGTCAAGGTATGGCGTTATGGCGCCATGCTTTGCCTGATAAGCAGTGTTATAGCGCCCAATAGAGGCACTATGGCGCAAATTAAACTGTCTAGATTTTTGGAAATTTTTTTATATTTTGAAAGAGCAAAGCAAAACCAAGATTT
>NW_018191003.1:0-352 GCF_001263595.1 Phalaenopsis equestris
TTAAAAACATGTCATATTTAACTGTAGCTTGATTGTCAGTTACATAACCGACAGAAACGTCCGTAACAAAGGTGTTGTGGTTTCATCACTAAAGTGTCACAGTTCTGTTGGTGAATTGTCGCCAAATTATTGGTTAATCAAAGGAATTTACCAATGGTTTTATCTAAAACAAAAGTGCAACACTTCGCTCAGACGTTGCATTCTCAATAGACCTTCAGAAAACTATCGCCGGTTCGATAAATGTCGTAAAACTGTTTATAAGTCGTCAAAAATCTGTACCATAAAAAAATATAAAGTTCTCTTTCAATGCTACAATCTGCATACATATAATCGTAATAGATCAATCAAAATA
>NW_018191004.1:0-352 GCF_001263595.1 Phalaenopsis equestris
CTAATTAGACCTAATTAATCTAATTAAACCTTAATCATATTAGGTTTAATTAACCTTCAAACGTAATTAGATCTAATCTAAATCAATCCTTTGATTCTTAAATATATTAGACTTAAGTTAACCTAAATCCTAATTAAGTATAATTCTAATTAGGCTTAAAACCTTAGGTTCAGCCCAAATTGAAGCTAAGCCAACCTAAACTCTTAAGTTCAACTCAAATTGAACCTAAACAAACTTAAATCTTAATTGAAACTAAGTAAATCTTAAGTTCTACCTATATTGGACTCAGAACCATTCCAAACCTTAGGTTCAGTCCATATTGAACCTAAATCAATCATAAGTCCTACCTACA
>NW_018191005.1:0-352 GCF_001263595.1 Phalaenopsis equestris
TATCCATTCCGACAACCGACAATTTCCAATTTGGCAATCGACAATACTGAAAGTCTTATTTGTTGGAATCTTGGCAATGGAAATTGTTCTTTTTAGTTTGATGACTGAATGAGTAATGGTGCCCTTTTGAACCGTTATGGTGGTCCTTACGATATTAACGTTAAGGATAATGAACTCTGGCAAGATAATTGTTGGAAGGAGGCCAATTTGATGTAGTTGGTTAATTTCAATGATGCTAAGTTTATTTATTATATTCCTATTACAATTGGAAAGAATGATGTACCTGTTATTAAGACAAACCTGGCATATTCTTATTCTAAATGTTTTCCTAACTGTTTTCAGTGTTTTCAGA
>NW_018191006.1:0-352 GCF_001263595.1 Phalaenopsis equestris
CGTGTAACGATGAAAGTGGTATGAGAAAATAAGACGTAAGATTATGTAATATCATGTAGATGATAGAGCTTGTAGGATAATTACAAAAAATAACGATAAGAAAATGTTAACAGTTTAAGTTAATTCTAATTACATGATATTTTACTTTGGGTGATGAATGAGAATAAAGTGTGATCGGAAATGCAGAATTATCACTTAATATCATTATAAACATTAACTATTTCACTAAGAAGATGACGGTAATAATGCAACTAATTTAGGATTCCAAATTGCAGTTCAATGGAAGTGAAACTTATTGTGGATAAGTATTTGAAGTAATTTCAAGATCTACAACTACCATTATTCAAGGGAA
>NW_018191007.1:0-352 GCF_001263595.1 Phalaenopsis equestris
AAAAAAAAAAATCTAAAAACTCGAAAAAAAATTAGTAAACATAAAATAAATATGCAAGCCTTTTCATATCCCAAGATCAGACCACAATAGGTGCATCCAAATATTACAGAAGCAAATGTCACACGTTTAACCATATTTTGTAAATTTTTTATCATTAAAAAATCAACTTCACAATTCCTATATTTATGAGACCATTTGATATTTTGCAATTAGAAATAAAGTTTTTAAAATAATATTTTATTAAATCTCTTCCTTTGTTTGTGCATAGGCAAAAATCAATGCAAAAATTTTTTTTTTTCAATTCTAATAGTTAAATGTGTTGATTTTAAGTTTACTAAATATTAAAAAAAAA
>NW_018191008.1:0-353 GCF_001263595.1 Phalaenopsis equestris
TTTATAAATAAAAAACATTTCAGTGACAAGTGTAAATTTCTTGAAAAGGTTGTTGTAGTTTTGTCCCTTGTGAGAAAATTTATTTATAAAATAGTAATTCAAAGCCAAGGGAGCACACAAGTGAAATTTTTGGTATGCCTTCAGTAAAAGAATAATTGCCTTGATGTTGATCGCAGAAATATTTTAGCGGGTAAAAAGAGAGCAGAACAATAAATCTGATAATGAAGCTGGAAATGCAAAATGGACGCAAAAATGCATTAAAATTATGGGAAAAAAAAATGCCTCATGGAACACCGCTGGCGGCCTTTAAATGGTAAAAGGAACCGGGTGTACAGTAAGTAAAAAGCAGCCCC
>NW_018191009.1:0-353 GCF_001263595.1 Phalaenopsis equestris
TTTTTTTTTTTTTCACTAGTGTTTATTTTATGTTTTATCTTTTATCTTTTTGCTTCTCTAATGAACATTAAATAAAATGAAGAGAGGAGAAGCTTATATTTTTTTTTTTTGTCCGAGATCTTTTTGGATTTTGGGAGGGGGTTGCCCATCTTTCTTGGAGAAGCTTATCTCTCTTTCAACTCGGCCTATTTTTAGGATATATATAAATATTATTGCATGCTAAAAAATCTGTGAAGGTAAATAAATGAATCAATATCATAGGGTTGCACGAAAATTTAGCTTACACACCTAAATTGCGTGTTGAAAGGGAAGATAAAAAACTTTATGTGAAAAAAAAGAAAAAAGAAAAAAAA
>NW_018191010.1:0-353 GCF_001263595.1 Phalaenopsis equestris
AGACATGCCTCATTCACATTAAGGCAAATATCTATCACATAAATACCAGGAATAAAAACAGACATTTTAAGAAGCGTTGATAACATGATTACAGTGTTAGCATCAAAAAGAATCTAATTACAAAAAAACTCCCTGCTTTAGAGACCATGAGATCACAAAAAAATCCCACTTTTTGGCTTTGCCAAACCTGCATCAGCACAATAATCACACCAAATCACTAGAATCAGACATTCTTGATGCAGAATTCTAAAAACAGTACGAAAACATATTTAATTTATTAAAAAAAATTAAAACGAGTACTTTAAAAATACAAATCCATTATTTTCTAATTCGGCCGAACGAGGAAAAAAAAA
>NW_018191011.1:0-353 GCF_001263595.1 Phalaenopsis equestris
TTTTTTTTTCTTTAAATGGCGTAATTGGACGCTATAATTATATAGCATTGGACTTCTACCATAGGGTTTGAGATGCAGACTGATATGTAGCAACTGAGATTGTATGCCTAGTAGTTTGGGGCAGAAGATAAGTTATTTAACAGTGAATCAAGGGTGATTAACTGACATTTTCCTGCAGAATTTGTAGAAGATCTAGTTTAGTTTGAGTAGTCTTGCTAATAGTTGTTTCGTGTATCAATGAGAATCCTCAACTCCTCTATGGATATAAGATAGTTACAAGAAATTCTTCATTTAGAAAAGTTTCACTGCTATGATTACTGAAGTAGTGAAATATTCAGGAGATATGTTAGTAA
>NW_018191012.1:0-353 GCF_001263595.1 Phalaenopsis equestris
AGCAGGGACAATGCTGCCCAATTAATTGGATTAAATGAAAAAAGTAATTCATTGGTAGTTATAAACCGATATGTTTTAAAGTCAAGTTTATAATTTTCTCCTTGCACAGAATTAATTTTTCAAAGTAACGAGTAAACTTAGTTTAATGAATAGCGTACCATTAGGGTTCCCTTGTTCATAAAAACTACGTAGAAGAGCTACAGCTTCTGCTGAAAGAATCCCTCCAGTGCATTTAAAGGACCGTGTTCCAGAAGAGGTGCTGCTAAATCAAGATACTATGATTAGTTAACAAGAAAAGATCAAGATGACTTGCAATTTTTAAAGTCACAAGATGGGTGATGCCAGAACTAATC
>NW_018191013.1:0-353 GCF_001263595.1 Phalaenopsis equestris
TTTTTTTTTTTTCAATATGTTAGCACGAAGAAAATTATTGATGATGATGTTAAAATAATAGGCATTGATTACTTCTTTGTTATACCTGCTACCCCTCCACTATGTTCCCTTTCAGTGATATTGTTATTTTTTTTGCCCTCATCATTTTCAAGGCTTCACTCATCTTCTCTTCTTTTTAAAATATGAACGTGAAGCCTGTGAGTATGGTGAACATGTTGTTATCTCTTTTCTTATCTAGGGTCCAAGTCCTAGTCTATGAATTTGGGTTTTTTTTATTTTATTTATGTTATTAATTAAATACAGTTCTAAGATTACTTGGATATACCCATTAAAGTTTTTGTTGAAGTTGTTGT
>NW_018191014.1:0-353 GCF_001263595.1 Phalaenopsis equestris
GTTATCCAAACAAACTTTGCTAATCTTACTAGATTATAATTAAACAACACTTGGTAGCATCTAAAGCATTGTAAAATTACTATGGTTTAGCACAGACCCCATTAATATTGTAGGCTTAAGTATAACTTAGTAAAGCTTCTAGGACTGATGAGGCCTTGCTATTTCATCAAATTCCACAAATTTACCAAAGTTCAACTCAACCTTAGTAAATTATAAGGGTTCGGCATAACTCTACAAAATGTTCAGGTGTTCTAGATTTTAGCATGTCCATATTTACATGACGGTAAAAAAACTACAGCTAGTTTACTAAAGTTCTAAAAATTGGCGTTATTGCAAAGTAACTGTATATGTAT
>NW_018191015.1:0-353 GCF_001263595.1 Phalaenopsis equestris
GGAATGTTTATTATTAAAGTTATCAACAATTTTACCTCAAGAAAACAAGTCTAGCCATATGGTAAAAGTAAACCTTTTCATCTTAATAGGAAAATTTGATTTTCTATAGAGTTTGTCTAAATTGTAATTTATGTATTTGCTAAAACAAAATTATTAATAATTTTAATGAAAACCCACTTCCTCCAATTAAAAAAAATGATTTTAAAAATTTTAGTGTTGCTTAAGAACAAATATCATTTAAGTTTGGAGAAGTTTGATATGTATAAATGAATGCTTAAAATTATTTACTTTTTGCGCCTTTTTATAGATGAAATTGCACTTTAAAGGAAGGTATTTTTATGATATTCTTATAG
>NW_018191016.1:0-353 GCF_001263595.1 Phalaenopsis equestris
TAAATACATAAGACTCATGTGACGACTTGTGTAAATGCCAAAAAATCATTATCATTAACTTTAAAAAGAAATATATCTTTTAAAATTTAGATAAATACATTGGAACTAAGCAAGATATGACGTGTGCATGCGAACCTTAAAACAAATTGTGCTCATCGTTAAAGAAAGCTCGCCGATCCCCATGAAGCATCTATGGAACGAGCCACCTGGCACTTACACAGAAATTCAAGCCACATGGCAAAGCATGGTGGCCCTTCATTGCCACGTGTCTCAACACCCACACAACTTTTGCTGACTAGCTCCCAGTGTTCGTCACCCGCTATCCGTTTGCGGTCTCTATAGCGTTTTTTTTT
>NW_018191017.1:0-353 GCF_001263595.1 Phalaenopsis equestris
CTTAACGAGCCGAACACGAGCTGTTCGTGAACAACCAGCTTTTTTGACAGCCCTACTTGCAATGTCAGTAGTTCCAATGCATTAATAATTTTATCCATCGAAAGAATTTCTTATACTAAAAGAGGAATTTGACACACGTTTTAAGTATAGGAAAACTAATGTATATAAGAAAAAATTTTAAGAATAAATTTCAAAATGTCAGAAAATTTATAGTTGATAAAATATGATTTGAGGAGAAAAATTCAACAATGCCAAGAATGTTTAAAAGGAACTCCAATTGTGTTTAAATTTAGCTTTAAAAATATAAAAAAAAAATACAAATCTTGAACAATCATTTCGAACTCAAACATAAG
>NW_018191018.1:0-353 GCF_001263595.1 Phalaenopsis equestris
ATTTAAGTTATTTAATAAATATTAATATATATATATATATATATCTTATATAAGCCTATTATTTAAATGATAAACTTAAGAGCATTTGATTTGAGTGCTAAAGAAAGGCTATGGTTTAATTTTAAAATAAACTAATAATAATTTTAACAACAATAATTAATTTTTTAAGTTTGAAGTTTTGAAATTCTAATTAAAATAGTGTCACAACAATAAGTCATAATTAAATTAAAAGATAATTAAGTAATAATTATATGTTTAATATTTCATATTTTATAGATGATAATACAAGTTAAGAGCAAACATATTGTCTATCATCAAGGTGAGTACTCATATTCTTAAATTATAGTATCATT
>NW_018191019.1:0-353 GCF_001263595.1 Phalaenopsis equestris
CAATATTCTAAAGTGATTGAAATATGAGGGTAAGAGCTAGAAACCAATTGACTTTAACTTCTAGAAAAGAAGGGTACAAATATAATTATCCAAATTGTTAAAACTTCGGAAAAAGAAATTAATTTAAATGATCTAAATGTCGGGACATAAGTCAAGAAGTCAATAACTTACTAACATAGAGTTCTAAACTAATGATTGAGTTATAGGTTAATCTTTTAATTAAATGTTTTATTATGACCTTTGCTAAAATTACACATCCACCCCTAATGACTTATAAGCTTTGTAGTGAGCTGTGAGGGTTAGTTAGATAATAAAAAATATATAGGTCATTACTACTTTGTAGATGTTTTTTT
>NW_018191020.1:0-353 GCF_001263595.1 Phalaenopsis equestris
CCCGACCACCCTTGACCTTCCACCCCCATTTTCAGCCGACCACTTGACTCCCTCTAATCTAATCGGACCTTCAAAGCATCAAGTCGATCCCTCCACCTTGCACGACTGCAGCATCGCCAACCACCTCCTAAAAGCTGACCAAAGAGCTCCTAATTGATAGAACCAGGCAACAAAAGACTAGATTGCTCTATGCAACTCTACTTAAACTGAGGTAATTAAGTAATTTTTTATTTTATTCTTCCATCTTCTATAAATAGACAGATCAAAAAATATATATTAGCCGTTCTGGTTCTTCTCTTTGAACCCCTCCCCCTCCTCTCTCTCACTCAATGCAGTGACCAAATTCATGAAAT
>NW_018191021.1:0-353 GCF_001263595.1 Phalaenopsis equestris
AAAAAAAAAACTCACTTGGTAGAAACCTCAAACATGAGCATGTGAGAAAATTTGTGCAACAACAAATTCAGGAACTTTGACATCAAATGACGGGTCAAATGACAGAATTGACATGCGCACTACTCGAGGGAAGAGCACAAGCCACTCAAAAATCGTACCCTCGAGAAGAATCAGATCCCTAAGGCCACCGAACGACTCAAGAGACAGAAAGCGTCGAAGAATCCCAGTACCATGAGAGTGTTGGGTCCACACCAACCGAGATTTGCGCGAATGAGGGTATACTGATGGCTGGAGGATGCTTTCTGCCAATAGATTTCCGACGCTGAATGCCAGAGAAGTTCAAAATTCCTTCC
>NW_018191022.1:0-353 GCF_001263595.1 Phalaenopsis equestris
AGTGTTGTCACAGGAGTATGAATATTTTACCTTTTAAAAACTCCAACAAAACTTAGTTCTGTTTTCTAAATCCTACATTATCATTTTACATTCTTTTGTTCTTTAAAAATATGAACCCCTAAAACTAGATTTACTTATGTAGTAAACTAGAACTTTGTCTGTTAGAAAATTTGAGAAGTTTTTTGATGAGGTTGATATAAAGACTCTAATTCTATATATTACTTGATCAACATGTATGCTTATGTGTTTTATCGTTTTCTTCACAACAATTTCTGGCATAAAGAACTAGTGGGGTTAATATAAGCTTCTAAAATAATTTTAAGATATGTACCCAAAGATGATTTTTTTTTTTT
>NW_018191023.1:0-353 GCF_001263595.1 Phalaenopsis equestris
CAGTATGATATTTTCAAAAGAATTTGTTCTTAAAATATTCCAACCGTTGTTGGAGCCGTTGGTTCCAAATCCGACTTCTCTCTAGAGGAGACCGAAGAAGTGGAAGTTACTAGACTGGTTGATAAATTTATGACCGTAAATGGAATAAGTTACTTAATTGGATGTGCCAGGTTCGAAGTCAAACTTTCAATTAGACACGGATGTTAGCATGCGAGAAGTATCTGATTAATTGAGCAGTAGCAAACGATCAAGAGTTATTGCAACAAACAATCTATTAAAAGAAGAGATATATCGAACCTGAAATTGCTGCTTCAGATAGTTAACAAAAACATAGAATTATTTCAACAACAGTG
>NW_018191024.1:0-353 GCF_001263595.1 Phalaenopsis equestris
AAAAAAAATGATGATGATAAAATAAAATCTTTTAATTTTACATTAACAAACTAAATTAAAATCAAGTCTGACATATTTACATTACCATATAACTTGCAGGAGAAATGTCAAACAACAGGCTTCTTTTCACTTTTCGTAGTTGTGTGTTTGGCTCTGGACCGACGATGCGTGAAACAAGGATTGAAAAATCCATTTTAATTTTGATTTGATGGAACTGGAATTGTTATACAATGGACCACTATTGTCTATTGTTAACCAAGAAGAAGCAGAAGGGAAACCACCTGTATTGGAGTTCCGATCTCCACAATAGAATACTACCGAAGAAAAGGCAAAGCCAATAAAATGGAAACAAA
>NW_018191025.1:0-353 GCF_001263595.1 Phalaenopsis equestris
CCTCTCTTCTGTCTTACATGTTATTCATTAGATGAGATTAATGGACAAATCAGAATTTAAGAATATCATCATTCTATTTGTATGTCAAATGAGTGACAAATTCTAATAAATATTTTAATTTTTTTTAAAAGAGGATAAAACACCAGCTTAATCAAATAAAATTTACTATTAAAAGTTTTTTCTATATCCTATATCGCCCGATTATATTTGAAGTATTTAATAGCCAAAATATAGAATAAAACTACATGAAAAAATAGATGGGATCATAATTTGAAGATTGATATCGTGAAATTTGATATTTAGAATCCATATGTATAAAAAAAAACACAGAGATGTATTTATAAAGAAAAAAA
>NW_018191026.1:0-353 GCF_001263595.1 Phalaenopsis equestris
AATTGAGTGACATGTATGTAAATCTTCCAAAAAAAGGGTAAAAACTGTGGCAACAAACCAGTTCCAATGTTATTAATTCCCTCTGAAGCTGCACAATAAATCGTTCGCTCAGATATCTGATCGCCTCTGCGTATTAAGATTGCGGGTTTTACTACCAAACAAGGTCAAAGAACAACATCGAATCGCTAACAAAATCAGCAAAACGAGGCCGATCTTCGTCACCTCCAGGTTTATCAAACATGTCGATGGCCGAATCTGCCGGCTGGTTCAGATAAAAATCAACAAACTAATTAAAAAAAAAAGGAGACCATTCGCGATCACACCGACTAATTCCAAACAAAATTAGCAAAAAA
>NW_018191027.1:0-353 GCF_001263595.1 Phalaenopsis equestris
TGAAAACCTCACATGAGTGGTCCCAAGCACTAAACTCTTCGTTGCAAGGGCTAAGACCAACATGTGGAGAGCCCAAAGATTAGTTCTCACAAGATTTAAAAGCTTTAGAGAAGCTCTTTATTGCTTGGCCATGCACACGTGCATGCACCTCAAACTACACATTCACATACACAATGCGTTCACACACATGTGTGACACACATAAATATCACAATTCACACCGCCTACACTCACATACACTTCACCATTAATCAGAACTAAATTTTTTTTTTTAAAAAAAGGCGAGATCAATCATGAGGTAAAATTCAAATAAAACTAAATTTGACGCATTTTAGCACGATTGTCAACAAATTT
>NW_018191028.1:0-353 GCF_001263595.1 Phalaenopsis equestris
TTTCTATAATGAGAATATGGAATAATAAAAATGTTACAATTTTAATAAAATTATTATGATTAACATTTGTAACTATATAATTAATTGTCATACTTTCTTAAAAACTCAATATAATTGAATTTGCAATTAATTTATTGATTTCTTTGGCATTCAAATTCCTTTTGCCACAACTCTTTCCTTTTGTCTTCATGTAGAATCTCACAATACTCCACTTTAATTTTCATTTGTATGCTTCACTTTATTGTTTGCAGGTTGTGGTGATGAGAGTCTCAATTCATTGTCAAGGATGTGCAGGAAAAGTGAGGAAGCATATATCTAAAATGGAAGGTATATTTACATTATATATATATATA
>NW_018191029.1:0-353 GCF_001263595.1 Phalaenopsis equestris
TCTCTTACATCCCTCTTTTGTTGCCTAGTAGGACTGTCAGGAAACTGAGAAATTCAATAAAGAATTATTGAGTTAGTAAGGCGCGGATTTGCACAAAATATGATGATTCAAAACATGCTCAAGCTTTCTGATACAACAAAGAAATAATCATGATAGGTTAATACCTTCGGCCTCACGTTTTTTTGAGTCCCATCAATGAATTAATGAAAGATTTGAGGTTGTTGTAAAGCAGATTAAGGGAGCTACTTGATATTGTAAAGCAGATTAAGGGAGCTACTTGATAAAATTAAATAAAGAATAAGCATAAATTGCCAGGGTTGATGTGTAAAAGAAGAGTTTTTAGGGAAAAAAAA
>NW_018191030.1:0-353 GCF_001263595.1 Phalaenopsis equestris
TTATTATTATTATTATTATTATTATTATTTATTAAGGAGTTTTTTTGACATTTTAAAGCGATGTGATGGTGGTAGCTCCTTTTGAAGGATTTCTTGCATCCTTATACAATTACATTAACTTTATGTTTTAAGTTAATAACTATAAGGTTTGTCATTTGAACAATATAAACAAACTATTAATAAACAAATTAAAAATAAATATTCTAATCAATCAATTTTAAACTCAAATCAAAGATAATTAGTCATGGCTACATTAGATAAAGAGTAGATTGATTGAACATAGTACTAGCTTGTCTCAACTCAATATCATACTATATGACTTTGAATTAAACTTAATTAGAGCCACATAAGCT
>NW_018191031.1:0-353 GCF_001263595.1 Phalaenopsis equestris
CTAAACCTCAACCAAAAGTGAGGTCAACAATAACTCAGATCAAATGCATCTAGAAGTAGGTTGAAGTTTGTCAGTGGAAACAACTAAAGAAAAGGTTGTTTTTTCCATAATTGGATACCTTGTTTTGGCACCATGGAGCACTTGGATCATGTAGTAGACCAGGAACTACTTTCTTGCCTCCTCTCAAACCAAAATTGAGCTGACGACCTCTCACCCAACTCTGAGAAATTGTGATAGCTCTTGCACCAGTTTCAGACTCTGGAGAAATGGTGGTTATACCAAAGAATCTTTCAAGTTTCTAAACACCTCCTAGCATTTGGTTATCCATTCCAAAAGCTGATTCTTCCTTAGTG
>NW_018191032.1:0-353 GCF_001263595.1 Phalaenopsis equestris
AAAGATTTGGATGGTATAAATGTAAAAAGCAAAGTTTAGGTGTTACTTGTGTAAAATACATATAAATTGTGTGGGTATGTATGTAAGTGCCCTAATTCAGGAGTATTTTTTGTGAGGGTTGCAATATATTTTCCTTAATTGGAATTTGAGAAGTTTTGGAAGAAATAAATATATACTATACTAGATAACCCGTTTCTCTATCTCAATATCTGGAGTTCACTGTAAGACGTACTTCAGGTCTATTGTCTACCTCACATTCCTAGTAGTTGTAGTTTTTCCTAGTCCAACCATGGGATGATTTGGTGACTTAAGGGCAATTATGAATAGGGGTGTAAATGAGCCGAACACGAGCG
>NW_018191033.1:0-353 GCF_001263595.1 Phalaenopsis equestris
ACTTAAGAAGAAAAGAAATATGACATAATAAGAAGAGAATAAAAAGAGAATAAAATTAAAATTGAAAACTTACAATTCCACTCCCCCACAAGATGAGTCATAGTGCTGTAAAGACTCAGCTTGGTATTCAAATCAGTAAAACTGCATAGAGATAGAGATTTAATGAATACATTAATAGCTTGAAGATGAATTGGAATTTAGATTAAGTGTATAATGCCTACATTGACCTTTTCAAAGATAAAATATCTATCAATCTCATTGTGCTTGGTCCTGTCATGATGCACATGATTCTTTGCAACACTAATCGTGGCTTGACAATCACACAACATCTTTATGGGATTGACAATGGAGTA
>NW_018191034.1:0-353 GCF_001263595.1 Phalaenopsis equestris
GTAAGTTTTCTTGTGTGTAGAGAGAAAACTGGTGTAAGTTCTCTATAAAAACTTTCTGAATATTATAGTGAATTTCTTGGTTGTGTGACTCTATTGTTTTTACCAGTTCTCGGGTTTTTCCACGTAAAATTCTCATGTGTTTTTTTTTTTGTTGTTTTGATTGAGCTTTCTGTTCAATTTTTGTTTCCCGTTTTCTCAAATTTGTGCGATAATGTTATTCCATGGTGTGGTTTAGTTTACTAATTAATCCTAAGCCCCGGTAAAGTTGAGAATTGTTTGGTATATTTCCTGTCATTGGACATGATCTACATATAGATTTAGATTCAACAGACACAAAACTAATAAATTAGAAT
>NW_018191035.1:0-353 GCF_001263595.1 Phalaenopsis equestris
AGTCATACTTCTGCAGCGGTAGATAAGTGGAGTATGTAGGGAAGGATTGTTGGTGAAATGATTGAGTAGAGAACAATTGTGAGGTTTTGATCCACTAGAAACCACATGGGATAGGTTGGATTGATGATTCGTATGGTGGTTTGGGAGGGGAGAAATTGAGGCGGACAAGAAATGTTGTCGTCGAGATATCCGAGAAATCCGTTGGCTAAAAAAATTTTGACCACTTAGGATTTCCATAGAGGGTAGTTATCAGGAGAGAGTTGAGTTTGAGTAATTTTTTTTATATTGCTCGTGCGAAATTTGAGATTAGGTGGAATAACAGGAATGCATCTTCCTTATTCATCTTCGATGGA
>NW_018191036.1:0-353 GCF_001263595.1 Phalaenopsis equestris
ATATAATTGGGATAAGATTAATGATGATGATAATGATATTTTATTTTCTGACAAAATTTAATCAAATAGCTATGGTCCGGCTAATCCAGTTATGATTTCTACATCTACGAGCATTCAATAAGGATATTTACCTACAAATATTCTGATTAAGAGAATGTACATCAGAAAAAACTGATATTACAACAAAGATTGACAACTATGAGACAATCAACATGGTGATGCATACAAAGAAAAGGAAGATTTACATGCAAACCACTCAATTACTATGTATTTACATATCTAACACCCAATCTTTAATTTTTGCATGAAAATGAGTTTTTAAATTTTAAAAATTTAAAATAGTACTATTTTTT
>NW_018191037.1:0-353 GCF_001263595.1 Phalaenopsis equestris
TAAGAAAGCTCTATGCTTGCGGCGGTTGGCATTATGGTGTTGTGTTCTTCCAAGTGGCGCATTTGGCACTCTTTCTTCATTAGCACTGACTAAATTCCCTATTGGTGCAGTTAACGTGGACGGTAGATGACTGTTTCCTTTCATTGGATCTTATTGTATTGCTCCTTTCTTCCTCTCTTCTTTAGCACCAATCCCTAGCAGTGATGGTAATCCTTCTTTCTCCCTGTGACTGACTACGTCCATTAGGGACCCTTGTAGTCCACATTGACTTGACCGAAGTCCATTTCAAAGTCTACAATGTTGTTGATACGCCTAAATAATGACTTCTTTTTCATATATATTTTATGCTCAAT
>NW_018191038.1:0-353 GCF_001263595.1 Phalaenopsis equestris
TCTCAAGTTTTATAGTGGTGGAGGTGAATGACAATAATCTTGAAGGACCATTGTTGTTAGTGACATAACAAACTATAAATAATACACAGGCTTTAGTTATAAATGTCAACGGGCCTCACTAATTAGATCATTGAAATAGGTAAAAATCTTAGTGTAATATAAGCACAACAATAGTATGAAGTTAAACAACAGAGTAATGAAATGGTCGATAATATATAGAATGAAATAACATATTGTATAAAATCCTAAACAATAAATAAAGAATCATAATTCTTCATACACCAAGCCACTATATATGATCTCTTAGCAATTAGGATATAGGAGAGGAGTGTTATTGAAAGAAAAAAAAAAAA
>NW_018191039.1:0-353 GCF_001263595.1 Phalaenopsis equestris
AAGTTAGTAACCATAATAACCCTATGTGAAATATTGTCAATGTATGTTGGATGTTGTTAAGAGAAAATTGAGGAGATATTATATTCATTGACTCTAAGATTTAAAAGTTATCATTTTTTGTCTATGAGATTCAAACTTGTCACCAAAAAACTCATATATTTTTCTTCTCCCACCAAGAACAAGAGTGGCAAGGTTCTAATTAGAACTCATTTGATTGCTTAAAATTAAGACAAATACTTAAAAACATAGTAAATTTTATTATATTTAACATTTAGTATGATATAATTAGAACTTTACATTTATTTCCAGCTTAATAAGCCTCTTAGAACTCTCTCAAAATGACAATATTTTTT
>NW_018191040.1:0-353 GCF_001263595.1 Phalaenopsis equestris
ACCCTCAGTTGTTTCAGTGTAGCTTTAAACAACTTCGGGCGTGCTCTTATTGGACATAGAATAATAAGAAGTTTGTGCAATCGCTTGGTGTAAATGATGTTATCACTTTATGAACAAAATTTGTATAAATGATCTTAATTTTTCTTCTTCATTTTGTTTTATGTTTATATAAGCATTGGTTGAATGGGACGAAAATAATGATCTTGATGTGAATAATAGAATTCATGAAATACTCAAATCTCAGATTCGTAATCGTCTTACAAATCTATTCGGAAGCGTATTTGAATTCAATCGATTGAATAATAAATACGAGAATACCGATTATCCACATCAAAAGTAGTGTTCTCAAAAGC
>NW_018191041.1:0-353 GCF_001263595.1 Phalaenopsis equestris
CTGTCAACTGCAGCTCGCTAACCGTTGTCGACCAACGTCCCTATACTTGGTGTATCAAATCCCCATAAAGACTCATGTCGTATGTTGCAGAGTAAAAACATCGTGCGAAAGTGACGACCAACCTTGTGAAGTAACGAAGCATCTTAAGGAACAAAGCACATCAAAAACAGTCTAACAATGCACCCCAAAAATAGTGAAAAAATATGGTGCAACACTCTCCCTGCATACAAATATAGCAACACACCCCGAAGATGATTTAACAACGCATCGCATAATAACTACTTACTAATGTCGATTGTCGAACTCAGAATACAGTGCCCTTCTTTGGACTACTAAAGTTCTTTCCTCATGCA
>NW_018191042.1:0-353 GCF_001263595.1 Phalaenopsis equestris
CTTATTTATTTATGCATGCAATAAAAAAATTATTGAGAATTTGATAAAATAAAAAATTTGGGTTGAAGTTTTGTTTATTTATTTTAATTTAGAGGCAATGTTAGAGCTTCAGATTCTTCGCTTTATTTTCAATTGGGATAGAAATACCAAGAGCTTCGATCCAACTACAGTCAAAACCACACCGCGAAAAATGAAATAAACAAATACAACACTTTTTTTCTAATTATTTTCTAATATAAGATATAATATAAAGTGCTTAATCATAAATTGGGGAAGGAGGTTTGGCTGGAGAGGTGGGCTCGGACTCGGGTTAGTACATAGGGAAGAACAGTGAGAGATTTAAAGTGTTTGGG
>NW_018191043.1:0-353 GCF_001263595.1 Phalaenopsis equestris
AGAGGATTCTTAATTTTAAGCCAACGAGAAAGGTAAGATATCGATTCCAGTTGAGCACAGGATAGAGATTCCAACTGAGGTAATAGTGGTTGTTCAAGAAGTTAGTGACTCTGATGTAATGGGCGTCCAGTAGAGTGCGAGATTGTGATGCCTCGAGCTAGCATTTTACAAACGTTGAAAGAAGGATCAGCAGGGCTGACCTTGGATGTCCAAAAGGGTCGTGAGTTTGAGGAGTTGATATCAGACACGGGACAATCTCAAATAAGAGAACTACAGACCATTCATATCTATAAACTCATTCCTGAGTTGCACCTACTAAGAGAGGTCCAGCAAGTCAAAAAGGGAGCACTTTT
>NW_018191044.1:0-353 GCF_001263595.1 Phalaenopsis equestris
CATCATCATTTACTAATCACTATTTATTTGATTGTAGAACATAAAGATCAAGGAACTAGTACAAAGTCATAGAATTAAAATTTTATGGTTTTTTAAAATTTTTAAGGCTTAGTAATGCAAGTCATGTGTGTGTAACAAATATAAATGTATTTTTCTAAATGCAAAAGTGCAATACAATTATTTTTTACCTTTTGATTTATATTTGACATTTAATTTGTACTTTTTATATTCTTGTTTAGTTTGTAAATCATAAAATTTGCAATAAATTTGTTATTATTATATAAAAATTTGTAAAACATATTAATATTCTAATTGTGTAGAATTTTATATGAGATTTGTTCTTGAATTTTTTT
>NW_018191045.1:0-353 GCF_001263595.1 Phalaenopsis equestris
TCTACTTGATGGTGAGCAGAATGTCATGGATGATACGACTCCCACTTAGGTTGGGTGATATGTTTACCACCTCAAAAGCCCACGACTCGAGCCTACATCGCAGTGATCAGAAAGTAACGACAGCTCAGCGCATCTGTTGCATGGTTCTGACTCCCCACCTTGTTCTTAAGCACGAACGAGGATGACGCTAAGAATTCCACCCAAGTTGTATGACGGCCCTTCAGTTTACTCTGGTTATTTAATAATTTTAAGGCTTCATGGTCCTTGAATAATGTGAACTCGCTCGTCAGTAGGTAATGACTCAAGTGCTCTAGAGCATTAGAATAGCATAAAACTTCTTGTCGTACGTCAAA
>NW_018191046.1:0-353 GCF_001263595.1 Phalaenopsis equestris
TCGTAAAAGTTAAGACTGTATCGGACCTGAATAAATCAATTAAAAGCAGTCAGAAAAATAATAAGTTTTTGTGATATAAAATTTAACAAGAAAATAAGTCATCAATTCAAATATCTCGTTTATATGAAAAGATAACCCCTCTTGAAAATCTTCAAGCCTTTCACTCGATCAATTAGTGAAATCCTGAAACTAGAAAGAATTCAAAACCTAACTAAAGCTTTATTCAAAATGACTAAATAAATGAGCTTTGCTTAATCCAAAGATCAACCATTTTTAATAAAAAAAATTTCTACATATTTGAGGGATAAGGATTCCATATTAATTATACATATATAGCTTGAAGAAATTTTACT
>NW_018191047.1:0-353 GCF_001263595.1 Phalaenopsis equestris
TAAACTTTTATACTTATAAAAACTGTTATTTTAATGTTGAATCCAAATCCCACGCGGCTAATAAATAGCGCGCTTGAAATTCGAGCGGAGTGAGAGAGCTATTGCATAGTTTTGAATATTAAAATTGTGTCACCTTTTTTTTAACAGATAGATCCCTATTTATAGAGAGAGACCAGTATATATTTACACGCTGTAGCCCTAAGTCCTTAGGTACGACAGGGGTACTCTAACATGTTGATAGATTTAGCTTACAGGGTCCGTCGGTAAATGCCCGGCGTCTTTCTAGACTGGGCGATTGCGGGGCTAGACGATCGCATGGTTGGGTAGCTATTCGTCGAGAATCCAATTTGTCA
>NW_018191048.1:0-353 GCF_001263595.1 Phalaenopsis equestris
GGCAATTAGAATAGATCCTTCAATATTTGTTCTAATAATACTTGTCTATTAGAAGCATAGAATTCAACAAAACCTTTATGAGGAATAGAGAAAAAATCCTTACAGGAAAAATGATTCCATGGACCAACGATCGGAGGAGAAGAAGGAAGAAACGATAGTCTCTCTACGCTGCGATTCGAAAAAAAGAAAGGAAGATTGCAAAAAGGAGATGACAAGTGGGAGAGGCAGAGGAGATGTCAAGGGAGACAAGAGATCTGACGAGACGAGCCAGAGAAGATGTCGAAGCGAATGGGTTAAGGTAAAGGGAGTGAGGGACATAAAATGTATTTCGCTCGTATGAAGCACGGATCGGG
>NW_018191049.1:0-353 GCF_001263595.1 Phalaenopsis equestris
CCCGAAGCCCATGTAGAGGCACCTACGGCTGGATCCGTCATCTTGGCAGGAATTCCTTTAAAATTGGGAACCTACGGGTTTTTAAGATTTTCCATACCCATGTTTCCCGAAGCGACACTTCGTTCCACTCCTTTCATTTATACTCCAAGCGCGATTGCTATAATATATACTCCCTCGACCACTTCAAGACAGATCGATCTTAAGAAGATCATTGCCTACTCTCCAGTAGCCCATATGAATCTGGTGACTATTGGTATGTCTAGTCGGGCGGCGGCCGTTAGGTCACCTATTTTGAGTTATGAACACACAAGCAAGGCCAAAACATGTGTGCCGGGCGTGCGACTTATAAACCT
>NW_018191050.1:0-353 GCF_001263595.1 Phalaenopsis equestris
TAAACCAGGTCGCAAAAAACAGCCAACTGCTTCAAAGTACTTAAGAGAACAATAATGAATTTTACGCTAATCCAACATTGAACAGACAAAACTAAACATTAAATTTCAGCTTTGTCATTATTGCATCTTTTTCACAAAACTACCAGAAGGATATTTGATATTACCTTGCTTCTAATACCACCTCTAGAATGTAGTATGTCAAAAAGGACAAATTTATTAAACATATAGGGTGATACCATAATTGAAGGCATTACACTCCCTCTATATTTTTTTTTTCTAATTTTACAAAAGCATTCAAAGCTTGAATTAGGGAACACCCCTCTTATTATTTAAGGTGTAATAGCTAAAAAAAA
>NW_018191051.1:0-353 GCF_001263595.1 Phalaenopsis equestris
AAGCCCTACGTCATATGATCAAACTTATAACTTCTTTTTTTTATTTCAATTTATGATTGCAATCATCACTAGCCAAAAGCCATTATGATCATCTTTTGGGATTTACTTATCAGTTTAGGTTAACTTTTGCTCATAAACTAATTAGCTATGGTCTCAATCATTCATGAAAGACAAAGAAGTATTTTTAACTTGGAGGTTTAAGTAACTAAGGATTATTTGTGCAAGGCTCCCAATAGCTTGATGATTGTATGAAAAGTTTAAACTTTGTGAACATGGACAAACATGGATAACTAACCAAATATGCAGGATTGATTTTTTTGAGACCCTACCATATAAACACATATTTCTCGATA
>NW_018191052.1:0-353 GCF_001263595.1 Phalaenopsis equestris
GGCAACAACCAGAATGATATATTATTTGATCGTGGAAATGCCATGTCAGGTGCACCTATCAGAATCGGAACAGACCAATTACCAGATCCACCTATCATCGCCGGCATCACCATAAAAAAGATCATTAAAGAAGCGTGAGCCGTTATTAAAACATTATAAAGTTGATGATTCCCACCAAGAATTTGATCGCCGGGTCGAGCTAATTCCATACGAAGAAGTACGGAGAAGCATGTGCCCATCACTCCAGCAATGGCACCGAAGATGAAATAGAGAGTACCAATATCCTTGTGGTTAGTGGAGAACAGCCATCGGACCAGATTTGTCATTCAAGTTGGAATGAACTGCTTCGCACC
>NW_018191053.1:0-353 GCF_001263595.1 Phalaenopsis equestris
AGATGATCGATAAAAACTGGTACTACCGGAAGAAGTTTCCTTGTTCTCTGTGTTTCTTTTGGAAGAAATAGAGCCCAACTACTTTTTTAACAGTTCCAATCATCCTTCCCGAACTACGATTCTAAAAGACAAATATTAGGAGAAAAATTAGCAATGCAATCCATGACATGTGTCACCTTACTAATAGATAACATATTACATTTCAACAGAAAGATATGTAACACATATTTTAGAGTTAAACTGGTTGTTAACACAACCAATCCTTTACCAACAATAGAGTTACATGGGTCATCAACAATTTTAATTATATTTCCCAGGGCATGGATAATATGTTGAGAAAGCTTGAGAGCATC
>NW_018191054.1:0-353 GCF_001263595.1 Phalaenopsis equestris
AATCTTTTTTCAACAAAGATGGTGAAAGTTTTAAATTACAAAAATAAGAAGAATCGAATCAATATGGACGGTATCGATGGCCTCCGCCGATTCCATGACCACCCAGTTGATGATTTCTACTATGCGCTGCTGCTGCAGGAACGCCAGGTTCTTGCCTGCACTCAAATCATGAAATTGTTGAATCAAATTCTGACATATCTATTCAAGTTTGCTGTATTCTAGGAAGAATTATGTGTGTGTTTTTTTTTTCCTCGCCTATTTAATTTAATTTTTGGCATTGGTGAACGAAGAAATTAACCAAAAAATGAGCCACAAGAGAATTGTTTGTCAGCATAATAGTCATGAAAATGCGT
>NW_018191055.1:0-353 GCF_001263595.1 Phalaenopsis equestris
ACTCTCCTCTATTCATCTCAGGCTATTAGATTATTTCTATACTCTTTTATCATTATTATTATTGATGATAATATGGGAACAAATAAAATCAGCTGAATATTAAATTCATGCAGATGGGATGAATTTACAGACATACCACACGATTCTTATGTAGTTACATATCTACCACCTAAACATTCAACCATACATTAACACATTAACATCACATCAAAATTATTTATCATTACTATCTTCTTAAGAATGAAATACACCTTTCATGCCTAAGTTTATGACATCAAGGTGTCATGAGTGTCAATATCAAACCATAGGGGTTATATGTGTAAATTCATAAGAATTGTGTGATATGTATGTAA
>NW_018191056.1:0-353 GCF_001263595.1 Phalaenopsis equestris
TTTTTTTTTTAATTAAGCTGAAAAATGATTGCATCGATTTCATTTTATATTGAAGTATAATGGTTTCTATGATATTTTGCTTTCTTTTTTATTTTTTTTTAATCATAATATGGGCATGAATGGTATGATTTTTTGATTGAGCCAAGTTTAAAATTTATTAATATCATAAAAATGTGTTTTTTTAATCATGGGAATTTATATATAATATTTTATTGTAATTACATCAAAATATATGGATAAATAGGTATATATAATTTAAAATTTTAGTATTAATGATTGTGAACTTGTATGGTATGGATGTATAAATCATATTTTATTAAATTTAATACCAATTTGTATATATATATATATAT
>NW_018191057.1:0-353 GCF_001263595.1 Phalaenopsis equestris
TAACTGAAAGTTGGTGAATAGTATCCTCAGTCATATCCCCTCTCCAAAGATTGTTGAGGTAGGAGATACTATTCTAACATCCCACTCTTAGCACACATAAGCATTTTTATCATCTCCCTTGCCACCCAAACCTCCTACATACACAAGCCTAATGATCTATATGTGGCATTAAAATATTTTTCAGGTGCCCACAAGGGTTTGAATACCATATCCAAGATGCATGCCCTTGAGCATTGAGTTTTACTGTAGGATAAGTAGTGACGAGGTTTTCATTAATAATTTAAGTTAAAATGGTCCCGAGTCATATCTTGGTGGATCCCTAAAGATTTGAGGATGATTTTCTTCAACAAATT
>NW_018191058.1:0-353 GCF_001263595.1 Phalaenopsis equestris
ATTAAAACATTATTTGAATCTAATTTAATAATTTTGATTCTACTTTTTAAATTAATACTTTTAATCAGTTATAAATCCTTGTAGCCTTGTATTTAATTAAATTTTTTAAAATACTAGTCATCATTCTTATATTATTAAGATGCAAAACTCTATATTTTTATTCAATTAGAAATTTTATATAATAATTCTATTGCTATAAATGTTCAAAACGAAGATTTTTATTCAATTAAACCATTTAATTATTTTTAATTAAATGCAAATAATGAACCCCGAATCAGGTGCATTCACAATGTGACATCATGAAAAGTGAAAGCGATGGGTGCAGGGGTACTTTGATAAAATAAAACAAAGCT
>NW_018191059.1:0-353 GCF_001263595.1 Phalaenopsis equestris
GTTTCAGTTCATTACGCCAAAACAAAGAAGGAAAACCTTGTTTTCTTTATTCGTCTGAGTGAGTCTTGGCTCTTGCCCACTTGTCCACTAGCATTCAATTATTTCACAGAAAGAAAGCAGAGAAAGTAAGTGCATTTACAACAGTAAAGGACACCACACACTAAAAGCTCATTTGGTTGCTCGTGAATAAAAAAAATAATGATATTTGTTGTAATAATTATAATAAGAATAGTAAAATAAATATTTAAAAGATATCACTTCGCATTATAAAAATTTGTGGAGTTCGAATCAGTGCTGATTATCTAACAAATTTCATCACTTTAAAGAATACTTTGCAATCTTCTAACAACCAA
>NW_018191060.1:0-353 GCF_001263595.1 Phalaenopsis equestris
GCTCTACCTTGACTCTTGTCCGAGCAATGTGAGGATTTGAAAAATAAATAGCTATATCACTTAATAAACATGGCTAAATTATGCGTACTTTAAAGAGTATAATGTGATTATCATCACATCAAATTTTATTAGGCACAAATAATACGTATTCAAGTTTCATTGCATTTCAAATAGAAAAAAGCCTGCAAAATAAATTATCTTTAAAATATTGTTATATAAAATTATTTTTTTGAAATTACTCTTGTTCATTTCTTTGTCAATGGATTTGTAGTCCTTTATCTATTACTGTTTCATCTTGAACTCATGCTCATCATCTTCAAGACTAATTATAGAACTTGAATAATCGGCATCTT
>NW_018191061.1:0-353 GCF_001263595.1 Phalaenopsis equestris
TGGCAGAACCCTCTGCCGCGAACCTTCCTGCTCCTGATTGTCGCAGTTCCTTCTCCCCTTCGCGCGAACTCCTCTGTCTCGCCAAGGCCGAAGGCGTTGTGGCGAGATCCTGTCCCGAGTTCCCTGGTCGCAGGCCAAAGAAGCCCCGACTCCTCCCTGATTCAGCTCTATCGAGCGCGAACGGAACTGCCGCAAACCGCAGCCTTATCTGTTCGCACGTCTTCGCGGATTGCACGCGATGTTCCCGTGAAAGATCTGCTTCACCGCGAATGATCTGACTGTGGCGAACTTCGATCTCCCACGATCGAACCTGGATGCCGAACCGTCCGAGGAACTACTCCTCTTCCAAATAC
>NW_018191062.1:0-353 GCF_001263595.1 Phalaenopsis equestris
GTCAATCTAATAGCTCCAAGAATGTTATGATATCAAACCCATACATTTGTACAACATCGTCCAGTCATCAGTATTTCTCATTATGGATCATAGTTCATAATAATCTTTCCATGCATGATTTTTACCACTAACTCCTTTTTTTTGCGTTTCTCTACTGTAAGGTTTACACTGGCATCCTCGGACATTACTATACATACCATTCAAAAGCAACCGCCAATAAGGCTAGTGATATTAACCAAATGTTGTGACGCACTGGCGAATCACACAAATAAATGTGTCATACAAGCAGTATACGGATAAGAGTTTTGAGTGTCAATCCCACTAGCAACGAGCTAAATTACAAAGTAAAAAAA
>NW_018191063.1:0-353 GCF_001263595.1 Phalaenopsis equestris
TTTATAGACTCTAGGTACTAAAATGCACACTGATATTCGGGACACTAACACACACTGAGATTTGGGACACTAATTTGACACTTTTATAGCTCTTGTGAAAGGAATATGAACTTTAGTAATTAAAAGACTAATGGTGATAGGAAAAGGGAATAGAGAGATTGAGGGAGGCTTGGAGAGGCATCTTTAGTAGATTCTTTCGTTAATGGCATTCTTTTATGCAATTCCTTTAGCTTCTGGTTTCTATGAACCGCTAGAGATGGTTGGCTTGGATAATGGAGTTGTTTATTTTTTTTTTGTTCGGGTTTCCA
This sequence comes from Phalaenopsis equestris, assembly GCF_001263595.1. Lineage (NCBI taxonomy): Eukaryota > Viridiplantae > Streptophyta > Magnoliopsida > Asparagales > Orchidaceae > Phalaenopsis > Phalaenopsis equestris. Next base: position 309 of record NW_018191063.1, read on the forward strand.
ATTTCCTTGCCTGGCTTGATGTGCTATAAAAATGCAACCAATCAG
>NW_018191064.1:0-353 GCF_001263595.1 Phalaenopsis equestris
CAAATTATATTTATGTTTTCAAGTTGTGCTTAGTATATATCTTAATTACTATATGAGTAGGCTAGGAGATATTTGTCTTATTATGTTTGAGGTTTTGAAGGGATGGTCCTCAAAAGGGGAGCCCAAACATCGAAGTGAGTTAGTAGTGTTTAAGATAAGTTATTTTTTTTCTAATCACTTTAGATGGTTTTAAATCAATCCTAGCTCACTACCAAGCTCTTGGATCCTTAATGGGTAGGTTTGTAATTTTAACAGGTTAAGGTGAAGCGAAATTGATTCTTATTGAACAATTGAATTATGCACTTCAAATTAATTAACTATTGTCTTCCTATCTCATGCCCCTCACATTAGAA
>NW_018191065.1:0-353 GCF_001263595.1 Phalaenopsis equestris
ACGCAAGATTCCAAGCAACCCTCAAAAGGTGATTTCTTTATGCTAATCTTTGAATTCTTCTGTTGTAAGCAAATTAAATAGTGTTTTTTATCAACTTTTATCTTCACGTATTTGATATTATATACTCAGGACATCTCCATCATCCTTTTATTTAGTACATACGTATAATCATTTGTTTGTGAGTGGAATTGTGTGCTTCTCTTCAATTGTCATCCATAAGAGATGATTTATATAGATATTCTTATTTGCTTCTAAATATTTTTAATAATAGTTTTATATCTTGTTCTCTTTTGATGCTTTCTTGAAATGAATTAAGCTGTTCATCTTGATAAATTCATTAATTTTAATAAAAA
>NW_018191066.1:0-353 GCF_001263595.1 Phalaenopsis equestris
GTTTACTACACTAATCTCTAAACTTCAAAGTTAAAGTTGAAAAAAAAATAAACTAGGTTTTGTTATGAAGAGTTTAAATTTTAGAAAGATTCCTTCACCTTATAACGGGATTATACTCAGTGAATTATCAAATTGAAGAAAAGTATATTGTGCAAAATAGAAGCAATTATATTATTTATCCTTCTTAGAAGCGATAAAGAACAATCGCTAATCTAGCGTTTAGTCCCTAAATCCTAGGTGAGGCTAGGAAGATATTGGTTCTCACTCCAGAGTTCCCACATTCTTCTTGCCTGAAGTCTAACACCTCGCTTTAGTTTCCAAACCCCTTGATCAAATTGGGCATTTTAGTCTGT
>NW_018191067.1:0-353 GCF_001263595.1 Phalaenopsis equestris
TACTAGTCTATGTCTATGCTTTAGATAAATTAAGAGTAATCCATTATTGAAGATAATCGGTCGAGTGGGGGAAGTGCAGGAGATCATGTAATCCAAGTTTAGTGAGTTACAATAACATGATGCTCCGAGTCTTGCAATTAATGTAGGGCAAGATGATGACAATGATGATGATGTGTGTTTGTAGAATTAGTGGGTCATTTTATTTATTTATTAATGTTAAGAAGCCTATTTATTTACATTTTCCTTATTTATACTGTTATTATTTTTTCAACCGATTCACCAAATGTAATAAATTTGTAGCCATGCTACTGATTTAACTATTACAAATAAATAATATTTATTTAGTGGCGCAC
>NW_018191068.1:0-353 GCF_001263595.1 Phalaenopsis equestris
TATATCATATGGTTTAAAGCATTAATTCAATCTATCCCCTCTTCTCTTTTGCACACACACTCTCTCTCTTTTGCACACGAACTCTTTCACCTCTAACGAGCGACCTCAAAATATGCTAGCTCTACAAGGTATCCCAACTCACACATGTGTATGCCCCGCCACACAACTAAATTATTTGTCCCTTGTCGCACATGCTCCTAAACACCACTTAACCTGCATACTCTTCTAGAGCAAGACATGTGCATGAACTTATAAATCATCTATTCGTCATTTTATAGGCTTACCTCTCTTTATACTCATGCATGATACTCACTAGTTATACTTTTCTAGAGTTTTGCACTTTTAGTCCTTCT
>NW_018191069.1:0-353 GCF_001263595.1 Phalaenopsis equestris
AAAAACATTCTAAATACATTCATGGTTATTTAACTTTTTCCTTTGTGATTGACTTTTATGTCACTTTTGTATATGCTGACAACAATGCTACTATAAAGAAAGATTTAAAAGATTTATGGGAGTATATCACCTCTCTTGCTAATAATTTTCATTGTCCTTAAGTTTTGTTAGGGGGATTTATTCGCATACATAATATTAGAGAAAAGTTCGGTGATTTCAACCCCACTCCCTTCAATGCAAATTGCTAAATTTCAGCTCCTGTAATCACAACTATAGTTTAATAGATTTCCCCAATACTGGTATTCATGTAGTTGGTTTAATCAACATCTACATAACTCCATCAAGTGTTTATT
>NW_018191070.1:0-353 GCF_001263595.1 Phalaenopsis equestris
TCTCTTTTTCTTCCTTGCTACTTCAAAAAAAATTTATTTTATTAAAAGCCACATATACTTGTTAGCAATTACAATAAATAATAATATATGACAAGCAAGTATTGATTGTGAACGAAATAGAATTGTTTGTAGAAATCGCATTCCCTATCTTTCTAGTCGAGAAAATTTTCTGTCTAGACACCGCACGTCCGGATGGTCAGCCGCCAAACATCACGTCGTCATCTGGATGGAATATTTTTTTCTTGTAAGTGGGTGCATTGAACTCGTATAGTTGAATCAATCATTTGCATTGAGCATGTAATTATGTTCTCAACCTAAATGTCACAATCAACTTTATTTCATATTTATGGAAT
>NW_018191071.1:0-353 GCF_001263595.1 Phalaenopsis equestris
AAAAAATATCTTCTAATTAGCTTTCAAGTATTCCTTTTGGCCTGACTTCTTATAATTTAACTTCTTAGATGTATTTTAAGGAGGTCGCTCTCTTGGATTGAGCTCTAGTAGTAGGTCCTCTCTCTTACTTTTTGTCATATTGGGCTCCATCTTTTATCGATAATTATGTGCTACATCAGAATCCAGGGTACAAAATTTAAGATCATCATTGCACAGTATATGAGATAAATAATATGAAAAATTTAGAAACATTAGTATAACAAATTAAGGTTTGTAGAAGTGATTAGAGATCTAGAATCTTTTATAGTTTTCAATATTTAGAACCTAGAAAAAATGAAGACAAATGAGATTTA
>NW_018191072.1:0-353 GCF_001263595.1 Phalaenopsis equestris
TTATAATTACATTAATATTGAAATAATTTAGAGACATTGTTAAGAAATTAAAAAAAAAAATCTTAGTTTAAAAATTGGATTGAGCGAGAAGAATCAATTTTGTTAGATCAATGTTGTCATTGTACTTTAGAAGCTCGAGCTGATGCAAAATAAAATTTAGGGTCCAATGTATATATAAATATATAAATATAAAACTATATAATTGCTTAAATATATAAAATATAATTAAAATGCTTTTTGTATTTGGAAATTATATTTTGCAATCGGATCCATCAAAGTCCTGTAGCTTTAAGGAATCTAATATTTAAGTTTTTTTAATAAGAAAATATCTGTAATTCTGGCAATAGTTTTCC
>NW_018191073.1:0-353 GCF_001263595.1 Phalaenopsis equestris
CCCAGCGGGGCCTACCAAGGACGACCTAGGACCACAATATCGACCAACAGTCCATGCACATCGGAGGGACGGTGCATTTCAAGAGGATAAAAGGAGTACCCCCCCCTAAAGAGTCTGTCAGATCAGACCCACCTAGACGAACAAATCGCCTTCCAACCCAGATAGACCGAGAGAGTAAAGATGAATCTTATAGTCTCAAAGCGCAATACGTGAATCCTCAGCAAATAGTCACTTGGGTGGATAGTAGTCAAGAATAACAACCGCCCACTCAATAGCCGCCTAGACTAATATTTGCACAACCTAGTAGCCAATCGGCTGCTACTCATGGGCCCCACAAAACATACTTATGTACG
>NW_018191074.1:0-353 GCF_001263595.1 Phalaenopsis equestris
AAAAAAAGGGGGACAACTAAAAATTATGAAAACTCAATTAACAGAATTGGTAAACAAAATGAGAATAAAGTTCTACGACTTCAATACTGTTCTCAAAAAAACAATTTTCTTAACCCAAATGTCGATGAAAATCATACACTGCGAGAATCCATTTTAAATCCTTGTTTTATGACAAGCTAATATACAAACACAAAAAGATTGTTAAGCAAGTGTTTCACTAGTTGTGACAGCAAATCATTCGACATTGTTTTATAAAATGTAAGTTTTGAAGATGGATAGAAGATTAGTAGAAAAGACAGCATGCTATAATTAACAGAGCACAGTACAAATAAACCTCTTTAAATCTAGGGAGA
>NW_018191075.1:0-353 GCF_001263595.1 Phalaenopsis equestris
ATTATCATTACATCAAATAATCAATTTTATTAAAATTAACAAGGATTTTCTTAATTTTGAGAAATTTAACTATAAAATTTTATGATTTTGAAGCTTAAAATCGGTTAGGTATGCAAATAAAATTAGAGTTTAGGGCCAAGAACAAAAATAGGTAAATATAATTGATTTGTGAAAAATATATTTAATAATATCTCTATTAAAAAAACAAAGAATAAGTCATATAATGCCATCCTAAATGTTTAAGATAAGGCTAATGATAGTGATTTATGCTTTATTCATTCTTTTTTTTCCTTGCAAAAGTAGATAAGAAACCAACTAAGCCAAGCATGCTTTAAAATTATTATAAAAAAAAA
>NW_018191076.1:0-353 GCF_001263595.1 Phalaenopsis equestris
TGACTCTAAAATGATTGGAATCCTCTCAAATGGTTCAATTGATGCCGTTATATTTTCCTATTCATGAAACTATACTTTTGAACCATTAGAATGATCAAAACATGTGAACTGGCACATTGATGTCGGTCTATGACATTTAGGCGCTGGTGAACAATACAGATCCAATGTCCCTTATTCCAACGCCCAGTTCTTCACACTTAGAGCATTGGTGCCTAGGCTTTGGTCTATAGAGACTAGGCAGTGGACCTTGACGCCTATGTGCTATCAAACTGGTGCCTACTTTCAAGCTTCATCGTCTTGGCTGGTTCGAAAGCCTGCTTGGGCCCCTAGGCGCTGCTTGGTTGGGGTCTGGG
>NW_018191077.1:0-353 GCF_001263595.1 Phalaenopsis equestris
ATTTGAGGCATCAAATTATTGATTTATTATCTTCTTAACTCAAGCTTCTCACATTAAGGACATCAAAGACTTAATTATCGTCTAACCCATAACAGTTTGATTAAAATTTTAACTTTTGTAGAAAATGAAGTGAATTGGTTCTGACCCTTATCACCAAAAAGAGTTAATTATCATAATCTTTACCCATTATTTGACCTAAATCTCAATTTGGAGTTCAAAATTTCATAATGACCATTTTTCCCCAAGGGTTTTTTACTTGATAATTCCTTCAATTGAACTCAAAAAATTTAGAAACTTTGTTGCTATGCTACTCATGGATTAATTTACACATTAGAGAAGAATATATATATATA
>NW_018191078.1:0-353 GCF_001263595.1 Phalaenopsis equestris
AAAAATATATTAAGCATGAAAATCAAAATTTATTTTCTTTTATGAAGATATTCAACATAAATCGTGAGATGAAAATTGAGAAAATAAAATCGACTTTAGTAATTTTAATATCATAAATAATAACATGTTCTTAATTTCTACAGCCATATTAATAAAATAAAAGTTAAAAAGTCTTTAAAGAAAATGAAGTATGGAAAACAGTAGGACCTTATGGTATTCCAATAAAAGTGTGAAAATATTTAAAAGATGTGAAGGTTTTTGCCTTACTAAACTTTTTAATTTTATTTTAAAAACTAAAAATAAGTATAATGAGTAAAAAAAAGAGTATATTTGTTCTTATACTTAAGAACAAA
>NW_018191079.1:0-353 GCF_001263595.1 Phalaenopsis equestris
AAATGATTTTCATTTGGATTGTTCATATGTTGGCTCTCTACATCTGCAGAAAAACAAATATCAGGTTTTGTATATGACAGATAAATAAGTTTTCACAAAAGTCTTTGATACCTACCTTTTTCAGCTGGGATGTTATCCTCTTCTTTTGATGTTTGTTGATTGAGATCTATATGAGTATCTGTTGATTTGCACCCCAACATTTCTGTCTATTTTAATAAGTCAAAAATATATTTTCTCTGGGATTTAACAATGCCTTATTTAGATCTTGCTACTTTCATTCTAAGGAAGTATCTTAAAGTTCTAAGATCTTTGATATCAAACTATAATTGTTTCAGTTTTGCTTATGTTATTGT
>NW_018191080.1:0-353 GCF_001263595.1 Phalaenopsis equestris
AAATATTATTTTGAGCTTGAATATGAGTTTGTACAAACAATACAATCAGACTAATTCGAGCTCATTTTGAAAATTTGAGCTCATTTCAAAAAAATAAATTGAGCTGCAATCAAATTGGAGTTCATTTCAAACAAATTGAGATAAAATAAAATTTAGGAACAAATTCGAATACCAACAAATTTCAAAAACAAATAATTTCAAATGAGTAGAATACGAACAAGAGCAGGGCTCGCTCATGTTCGACTGTTTTACATCACAACTTGACGCTATTTGGTTAACCTAATTGAGGGTTTTTGGCCATACACTACGATACCTCTCTTAATATATAATTGAGTTCATCTCCGTCACACTAA
>NW_018191081.1:0-353 GCF_001263595.1 Phalaenopsis equestris
CTCCCTCCCTCCCACAATCACACTCTCTCTTGTGAATATACATAATGTTATCGCTTGTAATCTATATGATTGATCTTTTTATGGTGCTGGTATTATACATAGACACCAAAGTATTTATAAACCCTATAATTCTAAATTCATTTGTCTATGTCCGAAGTGTTATATTCATAAATATTGGTGTCGATTATTTAGATAACCCTATATACCATACATAGTATTTACATATATGTACTGTTAGCAATGTTTGATCGAATTTTGGTGTTTATAAATTTTAAAGGAGGGATATATATGGTTTAGAAATTACACATAGGGTTAAGGTATACATGGTGGGATATATATGTCTAAATTCCTCC
>NW_018191082.1:0-353 GCF_001263595.1 Phalaenopsis equestris
ATATATACATACATACATACAGATCACACGAGAGCTCTACTTGTCGCCTCTTGCGCTATGCTTCTTCTATGGTTGGAATAAGGGATTCTCCTTTCCCTTGCTGATAACCGATGCCGCCTCTTCCCTGCGTGAAACGCTCGATCTTGCTTCTCAACGCTTCTCCTTTGCACCGAATTGCTTGAAGCTCGACTTTGATACTTCTTCAAGCCTCCTCATCGTCGGCTAGGATGTCTCCCACACTGTTTGACTCCTAAGTAAGACTTTAACAGCCCTGCCTCCCTCAAGCACGTTCTTCTATACATTTGGTTTCCTCTACTCCTCACCTCATCTTCTCTCTTGTTCAACTCTTCGTT
>NW_018191083.1:0-353 GCF_001263595.1 Phalaenopsis equestris
GACCTTAGACTATGATACTCTGCCTACGTTGCAAGATGGAAAGCCATCCGCCGATCCTGTCTCATCGGAAAGAAGGTCACCACGATCATCTTAATGAGCACATAATAAGGGAAGAGCATTCACATCATTCAAACAAATAAGGATTTCACTAGGAGCCCACTTTGACTGATCGACCACTGGAAGAGCCTTCCTCTCACGGACCTCGGGTAAATTTCCCTCCGGAGCACCACGAGCCAAGTTCGACGAACCCTCCACCCTTGTTCCTTCAACCTACTTTGACCTCTTAGCTGATTTTTTTCCTCAATGGCTGGCCCTCGAGACAACACGATCTGATGCCTAAGGCGGCTAGCATC
>NW_018191084.1:0-353 GCF_001263595.1 Phalaenopsis equestris
GCATTTGACAGGGCTACATTCATTAGCATGACTTGCTCACGGGTCCTTATAGTTTAGAAGATCGAGCCTAGGATGTTTATATTGCTCAACATGGTAGAACATTTTTTTGTCGATGATTCCAGATGCTATCTAATTCCTATTGAGTTAATTTTTTGATGTTATGCGTGTTGAATTGTCTAATCATATCCACCAATTCTAATAATTCAACATCAAATAGATCTTTTCTTTGGAGCAGTGCTTCAACCTTGTAGGTTATGGGAGGGAAAAAATAATTATTTCTCTTCAGTATCATAGAAAACGATTACAAGATAAATAGAGGGGGGTATTCCCATATTAGGAAACTAATAAAATCA
>NW_018191085.1:0-353 GCF_001263595.1 Phalaenopsis equestris
GAGATTTAAGCCGTCTTTAAAAGCAAAAATCAGCTTCTAACCTGACATTTTCATGCAGAAGACAGGAAAATATCAATGCGCTTAAATTCAAAATAAACAAGAACAATAATAGAGCATTATTAAACTTATTTTAAATTCACACAAGTGCATAAGCATTTTATTTAACATAATTTAGTGAAGCTTCAAAATTCAAAGCAAAAGAGATTCAGACATGAAAAATTAAAATTTTATTTTAGTAAGGTTAATTTTGATACAAAAATTTCAGACCCAGTTTTTGGCTATTTTTTTCATTTTTTGGAAATAAGATTTTAAAATTTTAATTTAGTATAATACATAATGGGATTTTTAATTTT
>NW_018191086.1:0-353 GCF_001263595.1 Phalaenopsis equestris
AGTGTCCCGAAAGGACGGGCATGTCGTGGAGGTAGGGGCTTGATGAATGGGTGTGTCGTGTAGATAGTTACCCAAAGGGATTAGCATGACATGAAGGCAGGGGACGGATGAGTGTGTGTACGACGGAGATAGTGATCCGAAAGGGCCCAACAACTAGGTGTGTCGCAGAGGCAGTGGCCCAGAGGTGGGCATTAAATGGTGGCAACAGCCTGAACAAAAGGGTATACTGAGGGAGAAGTGACCCGGAGATGGGCATGTCATGCCGGGAGCAACTCGAACAAAAGTGTATGCCTAGGGGGCAGTGACCCAGAGGTGGGCATGTCGTGGTGGCAGCAGCTCGAACAAAAGGGTAT
>NW_018191087.1:0-353 GCF_001263595.1 Phalaenopsis equestris
CCCCCCTTTTTAATGGTCAGATAACTGCCACTTATTTTGTTTGGTTATAATTTCCATTTTATTATTATTTTTTTAATTCCGTTGATGAGTAATAATTTTTTAATTTTTAATTAATAAAACTTTACCCATCCATAAAAATATGTACATAACTTTTAAAATTAATATTATAGATATTTTAGACATGGAATGAAACATAAGTGCTATAAATATAAAAATTAAGTTTAGATGTAAATTTTATAAATACAAGAATATTATGTGGTGTATATGTAAATGCCCCTTTTTTATTAGCCAGCTGGGTGAGGAATTTTATAAAACCCACAACCACATTCAAAATATTCATTTTCTCCACTATT
>NW_018191088.1:0-353 GCF_001263595.1 Phalaenopsis equestris
GCACAAAACCATTTGATCTACTGTCAAGAAAATCAGAGGAATTTGCCCCGAAAGGTCTTGTTTGTAGATTGGATATTGGGAGAGGATTAAAATGGGTAACTCAGGTTAGAGAGCCCCATATGGAGTAAAGGGATTGACTCGGGATTCATGTAGCTTCGATAGTATAGAAAACAATTAACAATGGAGATTTGAGGGTTATGAGTGAAAAATAATTTGATGAGGATGGGAGCTATGTTTCGTGTTTTGAGACCAGGGATTTGGTGGGTGGTGAAATGGCGAGTTGACGTATCAACAATAGTGTATCGTGGTGGCAGACGACATGCTGAAAATACTGAGGGCGGACGGTGAAATGG
>NW_018191089.1:0-353 GCF_001263595.1 Phalaenopsis equestris
TATATAATTGATGAGTAACAATTTTTTAAAAATTAAATTAATAATACTTAAATTTCGCTCTAACCCTTGACATTCATAGAACATCCTACAGCTATGATCATGATTGTTAAAATGACTATTTGTCCGTGAATAGTTTGCTTTCGGCTTGTCAAGCGAACGAGTCAAATACGAACACATTTTTTTATTTAAAATATAAAAGAGCTGAACACTAACAGTGATATTTTGTAATGAACCGAACACGAGCAAGACATAAGCTGAACCGAAACTTGCTCGTGTTCAACTCGTTTACAACCCTAACTAAATGATAACATTAATTATTGGAAAATTTTAATAATATGGTCTACAATTTTTGT
>NW_018191090.1:0-353 GCF_001263595.1 Phalaenopsis equestris
ATTTCACGAAAGTAGAGCTAAAATAGTCTAAAATATAATAAAAATCACTAGTTAGAGGAAGAGAGAAAAAGAGACCCTAATAAAAAAATTACTCTATCAATGTAGAAATATCTTGGGGATAAGTAATAAGAACTGACTCCACTTTGATATTGAAATAATTTCTGGTTCAAAAACATAAAACAACTTTGGATTTGTAGGTGAATGATTTAATAGAGAAAATATTACATATTTTATAAGTATGTGCGGATAATGGTGGATTGAAAGACCGCGTCACATATAAGTGAAATTATGGTTATGTGGCCAGCCCACACATCATTCTCTGCATACATTTACAAAATATGTAATATTGTCTC
>NW_018191091.1:0-353 GCF_001263595.1 Phalaenopsis equestris
TTTTTTTAATGAAAAGCTTGATAGTTTCAAGTAAATATGAATAAAACATCCCCCATTTTCTTATATAAAATTAACGACTAGTTATTGATCAATCTTGTCAACTCCATTGCCTCTATACAAATAAGGATCATACTTGTTAGGTGTAGATTCAAGCTTGTCAATTCCAATTCTCATTAGAAATAAGATCGAACTAGCCAAAATAGAATTTATGACAATACCCTATAGGTAAGATAGTGCATATCAATTGACATTTCAAATCCTTTTTTCTTAATCATAAAAATTTTCAAAATACTTATGCACTTCTTAAAACACTTGCAATCTTCTTTAAGTAAAGCAATTTTAAATTGAAATTT
>NW_018191092.1:0-353 GCF_001263595.1 Phalaenopsis equestris
TCACATAACTTACGGATCAAAAAAAAATTTCTTCGTCGGGCGTTCCTGGCAAAAATCAGAGTTTCGGGTTAGATGGCGCTTCAACGCTGACCACAGGTGCTTAGGTTCCTAAAACTACCTCCCAATACATCCCAACTTGACAGCACAACATTTAGGCACCAGTCTCTGGTTGTCTAGCTGCTAGACTAAGTGTTTAGGTGCCAATCCAGGTGCTTAAGCACCCGAAAAACTCCAAAAATATGGCCAAAGCCAAGAGCTTAAAGTTTAAGCACCACATGGGTGGTTCCTAGGTACCAAAACTGGGCCTTGGAGCCAACATCTTGGCACTTAAGCTCCATACTGGCATGTAGGTG
>NW_018191093.1:0-353 GCF_001263595.1 Phalaenopsis equestris
GCTCAATTCTGACATCATTAAAGCACTCAAATGTCAAACAAACGTGGTCTGATCGAAGGAAACTCTCCGGACCGTTCGATCATAGTGGTTCATATTGCTGATTAATTACACTCAAAATACTATAAATAAAATCTCACCTCTTTCATGAGGAGGAAGGGAGGAGTCTTGAGAGAGAATTTAAAGTTTTGAGAATGAGCTAAAATCCAGCACTACATCTATCACCGTCAATCACCGCCGACCGCTCGTCAGCTGTCCTCGACCACCTCCGATCATCATCGATCATCACCAACCGCTACTGATCGTCATTGACCACTGCCGACCGCCGTCAACAATCACTAAATATTTTAATTAAA
>NW_018191094.1:0-353 GCF_001263595.1 Phalaenopsis equestris
CAAACTGAAGAAGATATTTCGCTAGTTAAATCATGCCCCTGATGTTGAGTAGAAAGGCCCTACAAAACAAGTTTATAATACTTCATAACGAATAAGGTTGAAGATGAACAAAAGTTAAGTGTCGCGCCCAAAGCATGAGGAGCCCAGTCAAAAGGTAGGCCATTATGACCAAAATTGTTGAAAATAGTGAAGAAATGTTCATCCTATCAGCTTTGATGCTCATGGACCATATTATTTTGCTTTTTCCGCTAAATAAGAAGAAACTTCCGAATGTGTTTTGTTACATGATGTCCCATATGGATGGAGCCAACATTAACAATAATGAATTAGGCTTTATAGAGTACCAAAAGGAA
>NW_018191095.1:0-353 GCF_001263595.1 Phalaenopsis equestris
CTTTAGATGAGTCTTCACAATAAATTTTTTGAGATTGTATAAAAAATAGATAAACATGAGAAACCATTTTTAAGGATTATCCATATTGTTTCTATGTCAAAATTGGCATTATGACCAGCCATGTGCTACAATACTTAGAACTCCCTTTCCCTTATTCAAATTCAAAAAAGGCAAAAAGAGCAAGAGTAATGGGCCTTTGTATGCCAAGCTTTTTGAGCTATAAACTAATAAACAAAGTGCATTTTTCAGTTTGCTTGGATTTATTAGGATCTAATTTGGATGCCAAGATTCAAAAGAGATTAATCATTAATCCTGTGAAACCTATATTCCAATTTTATTTTAATGAAAATAAG
>NW_018191096.1:0-353 GCF_001263595.1 Phalaenopsis equestris
ATAAGAATTGGGTGGTATGTATGTAAATGCCCCAACAAAAAGTCATATGCTCAAGGCAGAACACATTCAAGCTGACTAAAAACAATAAAAAAAAGGAATTTTTAAAGCTAATGGCATGTTCAAAGCTTAAATCGCTCATAATGATTTGTCAAATTTCAACTAATTTAAGCTTTAATTAATTGGATATATTTATCTTTAATTATTAATGAAATTATTTTCAATTAAACAAAACATTTGTTAACCACATTTCTAAGAAAATAGATATATAAATTTAAATATGTGATAAAAATTATTAATATCAACCATAAATATTTAAATATGTGTAAAAATCATGTCAAAGTATCTAATATATA
>NW_018191097.1:0-353 GCF_001263595.1 Phalaenopsis equestris
ACCTAGTTCTACTAACTATAACGAAAAAACAATTAGACTTTGAGTTGGATCTCATAGGAGAAATATTCTATCGGTAAATCGGACATATGATTGATCGTGTGAAAACGACATAACGCGATCCATACCGTGATTCTAACGTACAGGACTCAAAACAACAGATACAACTAAACCCAAATGAAAATGAATGAATTTATAAACATTAAAATCATGAAAATAAATTATAAACTAACCGAAAAAAACCATCAACTGCTCATTACAAATCAAAGAATAAAAGAATTAACTACAATACATAGCAGTTATTCCTTCTTAGACTTAATTCTTCTCAATTGATGGAGCACTCTGGAGGCAGTCCT
>NW_018191098.1:0-353 GCF_001263595.1 Phalaenopsis equestris
CTACAAAATTGTCAAAATTTCAACACCAAGATGTCCAAAAATTATAATTTTTGTGCAAATAAGTAGCAACAATTCACAATGTCATGTTGTTGGAGAAATATACTCATTCGCATGATCGTCTTAAAAAAAAATTCTTAGAAAAAAAAATAAAGAAATAAGAAAAATACAGAAATATTTTAAAAATAAAGGTATTATGTAAATTATTTTAATTCTTTGTGCATTTTTTCTGGTTGAGATCTCTTTGTTTTCACATTGAAAATGTGATGGAAAATTGGGTCAATGAACATTCATGGATGAAAAAAATTTGCTATGCTCTTGCAAGATAGTTTGGTTATCTTAGTAGAAACCATTAA
>NW_018191099.1:0-353 GCF_001263595.1 Phalaenopsis equestris
TGTGTCACTGATACTTTCTTAGGATGGTTTTGTTAAAGCCCTTTGCAAAGCTCTGTCGCTACTGGGCAATTAACCTCCTCTAAATTTTGTTTGCTCAAAACTTAGAAGCTCAAGCTTGAGGGTTTTCAATCTATGGCGAAACCGGAATCTTAACGTCGTCGTTGGTCAAATTTTTAGATACTCTAATTTCCAGAGTGTTGACTTTATGCTAAAGTGCATCAACCTCTCATGTTTTTTGAGTGTATTTTGAACTTGTGGTCATAATCATATAGTTAGCTAATATTTCAATTGAGAAATAAGAAAATTTCTACGTGTTGGAAACATGAATCTCCTTTTATATTTTGTTTGTATCG
>NW_018191100.1:0-353 GCF_001263595.1 Phalaenopsis equestris
TATATATGTATATATATATATATATATGTATATTAAATTAAATCTAAATTTATTTTTAAAAATAACAAAATCAACTTGATCGATAATCCTGACTGACAACTTCTAGAGACTCGTCTTAGGAATAGTTCCCATATTTTTTAATGACTAGTTGGTTTTGCTATTAGCCTGCCCATGCCCTTCATGGACCAAGCTGCCATTCTTCCGTTGATATATCTTTCTCATTTCTATCTTGAGTTGGTATAGTCAACTTCTTTTGGAGTGTGGAGCCAATGTTTAGACACCCCTAAAAAGAGAGGTTGCGGAATCCTTATGCCTTCTCAAATTGATGTGGGTCCCTAATAGGTGATAGCTTA
>NW_018191101.1:0-353 GCF_001263595.1 Phalaenopsis equestris
TGGTGGGTATTAATGAGTTGTGTATGACCTAATACAAATAGGATATGAGTTAGAATTAGGGTTTAAGTATAAATCATGGATTTAAGGTTGTGATGGTTTTGTCTTGTCATGACCTTATACCATAATTTTTAGCTTAAATCCTAAGTCTAATGATCTTAAAATAAATCTCTTTATAATTTTAATTAATTAATTAATCAAGAGAATTAATTAATTTGATAAAAAGACAAAAATTTGACAAAAATTGTGAATTTGATCAAGTTTGACCAAGGTTGACCATGATTGACCCTAGTTGACTAATTTATGTCTAAAGTTGACTAGGGTGACTTACTTGACCATGTTATGGTTGAGTTAGT
>NW_018191102.1:0-353 GCF_001263595.1 Phalaenopsis equestris
GTTCGACTCGTTTACTTAACGAACAAGCCGAACACAATCTACTTAACGAGTCGAATATGAGTTGTTTGCGAACAACAATATTTTTTGACAGCACTTGTGGGGTTGAATGCACTTGTAAGTTTTTCTTCATAAGTCATAAAACTAATAGATCCTACATTTGAATGGACCCCCACAGAGATTTCACACAATGTACGGTACATGCCGTTCTTTAAGATAATTTCTCAAATTTATTACATTCAATTTTCACAAAAACAACGTTATTATGTAACCCATCGTTATCTTTCCAAAATTATAATGGAGCAATCAATGGAACACAAGTTGTTGCACGTGTTCCAAATAATGAGAAGATCGCA
>NW_018191103.1:0-353 GCF_001263595.1 Phalaenopsis equestris
GGATGATGAAAGTTTGTTGGTGTCGTATCAACGTGTAAAATTGTAACCTCATTTTGAGAAAATGGGTATAGTCGTCAACTACAGTCTATGTGGCCAACAACTATTACAATTTTCAACTACGGCTTATGTGCTTAACTTACAACATTGAATTCATCGACTACAATTTATGCGATCAACTGAAGGTATTACAGTCACTAGATACGTTCTATATGGCCAACTAACAATATTACAGTCTTCAATTATGGTTTATGCGACCAATTGATATTACTACAATCACCAACTACTCTCTATGTGACCAACTAATGATATTATAGTCACTAGTCATGTCCTGTGTGACCAACTTATGATATTTT
>NW_018191104.1:0-353 GCF_001263595.1 Phalaenopsis equestris
GATTGTAAGTCCCATCCTTTTGAACTTAATTCTTTCAATTTGTACTCCCCAACTCTAATTATGAAAACCTGATCTTTGGCAATTCAACTTATCATATAAATCGAGATGTTTCCTTTAGGGCTTACAGCGCTAAAGATGTAATAAACTACAATGGGTTGCCTTTGTAGGGAACAAGACCCCATAATTAAAATAATCCTTATCTTACATTTGTAAGGTAAGGGAAGAGCTCTAGTTTTGTAGAGCCCAAAGTTTTCTCCTATGACTAAATCCATTCTAAGGTAAGTCCCTAGCTTTCAAGATAGTATATTATTTTTCTAATATCATATTCGATCATTTAGATAGAAATCTTTCGA
>NW_018191105.1:0-353 GCF_001263595.1 Phalaenopsis equestris
GAAATATATTTTGTGAGAAATTTTGAGTAAGAAAATTGAAATCATTTTGATAGAGACTAGTTGAAAGTAGAACTAAGAAATAGAAATGAACTAGGTTTAATTAATAGTCAAATAGATTTGGATCTTGTTTGAACTAACCTAGTTCAAATATCATTCTATCCCTCATCCATTTTATTCAAGTCATCTTTGAACCTTGCCTGAAGTATGTTCCAATATAATTCAAAGATGTTTAGAATCTCACTCAAAGGTTGTTTGCTACTAGGGATGTAAACGAGCCGAGCTCAAGCGAACTTAGGCTTGGCCCGTGTTCGGAATTGTTCGTGTTCGAAATTGGCTCGTGTTCAAAACGGGCT
>NW_018191106.1:0-353 GCF_001263595.1 Phalaenopsis equestris
TCATATATTTGGACACATTATAAAACTTTGCACATTTTGAAATTGACGTGCATGGCTTTTAAAACATGACCATGAACTTGAAAATTACTTCAAAAACACTCTAAAGACTTAAAATTATACATGTTTGATTTATCCGAGTAAACATCTTGATACTTGCACATTTTCACTTTGAATTTTAAAAAAGCCTCACATTTTGTTCGCTCATTTGCCTGTTGTGGATTTAGTGGTGATATAACGTTCAATATTTGATATGTATTCAATGTGATATTTTATTCATCTAGGTCTTCAAGATATTGAATTTCAAAGAGAATCAATTAGAAATTTTATTCAGTTATGATTTATATCTTGATTTA
>NW_018191107.1:0-353 GCF_001263595.1 Phalaenopsis equestris
AAATAAATATTTTAATATAAATAATAAGAAGTAAATTTTGTCATGTGTGATTGGGGATGTCAGAACTGTTTGTTGTTCTCGAGCTGTTCGTGTTCGGCTCGCTATGCAAACGAGACGAACACAAACAAATTATTTTGTGCTAGATACATTAACGAGCTGAACACAAACAACGATATCTTCTAACAAGTCAAACATGAATTGAGTCAAGGATTACTCAAGCTCGGCTCATTTACACCCCTAATTACGAATCACATTTTTTTTTATTTCAAAAAACAAATATATTTTTTAAAAATATAAAAAAATTAAATTGATTTTAATCAATCTTTTAGAGATTTATTTGAGATATATATAAT
>NW_018191108.1:0-353 GCF_001263595.1 Phalaenopsis equestris
ATTTATATGTAATATTTAACTCATATTCCAACTAAAATACTTAAATCTTAAAATATGTTAACAAACAATTTCAGTGAATTTAACATGTCTTGTCAAACACTATTCAAGATTTCAACACTTCAGTATTTATTGATATTAAATCCTATTTGTAGTCAAATAGCATCTAGTCCTGCTTGAGTTGAAAATTTTCACTCATAAGTTCTTCTCCACATTTAAATAAATTTTAATTATATATAATCCTATATGAGTCTAAATGTTATAAACATCCACATCAATTCTTCTCCACAATTAATTAAAATTATGCCTTCATCTAAGTATTTTCTAAAATTTAAAATTGAAAATTGAAATGCAAA
>NW_018191109.1:0-353 GCF_001263595.1 Phalaenopsis equestris
TCGTCGATCGGCTTTTTACCCCCGTGCCCCCTTTTCGTCTTCCTTCTTAGTAGCCCATCGTCGTCATCATGGAGGAGAAAAAGATCAAAAGGTACGCTTGCTGACCTCTCACCGCACTACACCTTTGACGTCGTCGCATTCCAGAACCTCGCCGACAACACTTCCGCTCTCCCGTTTTCGCCCAAATCCAAATTACCTTCGTTATCGAATCCTAGAGATACAATCCTGTTTGAGGTTGCAGGGAATTCCAGGAGAGGGATCGCGGCGTACAGAGACAACCTGCCATAAACCATCAAACAAGGTAAACCTATTCGCTGGCATCCTTTGTAATAAGGCATATCCACAAGTTCTAA
>NW_018191110.1:0-353 GCF_001263595.1 Phalaenopsis equestris
AGAGATTGCTGTGAAAGAAGTTTGAGTCCAATATGAAGGTGGACCGAATGCATGAAACACGAGAAAGGTGCCACCCTTGACAATATTTCAAGATAGCTTTCATTTATCCACTATGATGTGTTCTTGTGGTGGGCTAGTGTGATAAGTGATGCCTTTGGTTGATAAGAATGTATCAAGAGATTGCTGCATACCAAAGATCATTGAAAAGTAGAATGATAATTTAACCAGCAAAGTGTTTTCTGTTAAGGGTCTATTTGTTTGCAATTACATAAAATTTTGAAGCATTTTAAATATAATGTCAAGTAAAATCTATAGTTGTAATGCTTTACCGTATTTGGTTATTTGTAAAAAAA
>NW_018191111.1:0-354 GCF_001263595.1 Phalaenopsis equestris
TATATATATATTGTTTTAAAATATTTGAACAAATTTTATTTTAAAGTTATATAAATTTTTTTACATATGTTCTTGAGCTCAGAATGTCTTTGTCGAAATTAAGCTCTAACTCAACAAATTTAAAAATATCAGTATTTTTAATTCTATAGGTTATAGCACATGATTAATGATATTTGAAACAAAGTCAACTTATATCTTTATCTAATGCTTTTGTTGAATTCATAAATGTCTGAGAGTTACACCAAAGGAATAGAGTGGGAAAGAATAGTTGAAAAGTAAAAATTCGAGTGTCTAGTCTCTTTCTTTATGAAATGGTCTCCAATTTATAGGTATAGGAGGCATCCCAAATGCACA
>NW_018191112.1:0-354 GCF_001263595.1 Phalaenopsis equestris
AAATTCCCCTGAAATAGTTAATAAAGAAGAAGAAAGCAGCATTATTACCGTCGCAAATTGCCCTAGGAAAGGCAGCAGAACTCAGGGGAAACGACACGACAGCAAAAACGGTTACCAAGCAGCACCAAGCACTGAAACGCCGATGGATATCGCAATACCAATCGACGCAAATGTGTAAGGCGAGATCTGCGTCAGAGCCCGCGACCAAGAGCTCGTCGACGTCATCTTCGGCAGCAAGCGTATAGCTGAAAAAAATGTGGACGAAGAAGAAGATAGGTCGATCTATTCGTTCCACGCTTGATTTTTGCATGAGCCGCTTCAGTATCTTATGCGACCCAGCCCGTGGCTAAGTAT
>NW_018191113.1:0-354 GCF_001263595.1 Phalaenopsis equestris
TTTTAATTAAACCAGATTATATTCCTTAGTGAGTGTTGTTATATAATGGGTGTATTATGATAATATTTTGGTAATATTATGATAATATTCAACGTTTGCAATATTCAACGCAGGCTCTAATAAACTGACAAAAATATTTTAATCAAACATAGCTTATTTCAGTTGTATTTAGACAATATTATGGTAATATGAAAGTTTTATTGCTATTTATATCACATATATTCGTGATGAAATGTATAAACACTGCTTAAAATTAAAAAATATCTTCAGAGTAGACACGTTACGACCGCCGAGCTAAGAATATAGTAAATGAATATTCCAATCAAACCAGGTTATATTCCTTAGCGAGCGCTG
>NW_018191114.1:0-354 GCF_001263595.1 Phalaenopsis equestris
TTTTTTTGCGATTTGAAAAACATGTTTCGCTCGTGTTTTAAACGGTGTGGCCCATCGTAATATTGATTTCATGAAGCGCAACACACCCTGCTTTCCAGATTTTTATGTTGGGTTATTACTTGGGAGCTTGGGAGCCCACTCCTTGCTGCTGCTGCTTCCCTCATTCCACTCTGCCCTAACTCGAGCTTCTCTGTGTGCGAAGGCAAGGGACACCCAACGAGGTACCTTCAAATTCATTCTTTTTATCTCCCCTCTTTGCTCCGATCTCTCTGGAGGTACCTTTGATTTCTGTCCTAATTTTAGTGGGTTGCTTTCTATCATTTTTTTACATCTTTATATTGTGATTGTCTGTGG
>NW_018191115.1:0-354 GCF_001263595.1 Phalaenopsis equestris
CATGATAACTAACAAGCCTAGAATGATGTTCGTCTTCAAGTCAGAATGATCAAGTCTTCAGGACAATCTTCTGTACATGCCAACATCTCTTCTCGCTTGATCTCGGCTAGAGGGAATTCATCTGTGTCATCAACCCAATGGAAAAAGTCGCAATCAACATGAGTCCTGTTTCTGGGACAAGAGTAAAATCTTCTCTTGTAGTTGCCTTCCCTTCTTGATTGGTACTGAACACACCTATCGCCACAATGCAGAGCAGAACTTTTGAAGTACTTGATGATCCTGAGCTCATAATTCTTGTTATTATAATACACCATTGCTCCAATTAACAAAAAATAAGCAGATATAACCTTTAAT
>NW_018191116.1:0-354 GCF_001263595.1 Phalaenopsis equestris
GGGCAACTTTATTAATCTTCCATGACAAAATCGCAGCCATCTAGAACTGAGCAACGATCACAACAGAGGTACACTTCTATGTCATTTTGCACGTAATTGATCAGTAATGCATACTTACAAATCCATTTCAGCAGAAGAATTCGATATTGCTGTTTTGGGGCAATTAGAACTGCCACTTTATCGGACTATCAGGAAGAAATTAAAATCGATCAAAAAGGTAATTGATACTAAAGTATCAAAATAGCATTTCGATCAACGAATTCGACTCTACAAACGATTTGGGAAAAGTTGTAGAAAATGCGTGGCTGAGACCCGGGAACAAACACCTACCGCCCATGAAGGCCAACGGGAAGC
>NW_018191117.1:0-354 GCF_001263595.1 Phalaenopsis equestris
CAGCAAAATCAAATAAAAGAAGGTTATGCAAAATGGCCACCCGAAACTTTCTATTTAGAAATCAACCATCCTTTTTCATCCATTTCTCATATTTTCACTCGAATATTTTTTTTTAATAAAAAAAAAAAATTTAAAAGAGGGAACCTTAAGTCTCCGTCCCTCGTTCCAAATCCAAACTAGCCATGGACTTCAGTCCTGCTCGCCGGAGCCATGATCTACTTCAAAACGCTCAGCGCCGGCAGCGTGGGCATCTTTAAGTCATCGGAAATACTTGACCTTCAACTCCACGCGCCGCGCTTCATCGTTTTGATTGTCTCTGTTCTACCGAAAAGCATTTATGAATCCTTTAAGGTA
>NW_018191118.1:0-354 GCF_001263595.1 Phalaenopsis equestris
TGTGTGTGTGTGTAATTTTATTTTGGTCTTTGCGTTTTCAAAATTTATTTTATTTTCTTTTTTAAACCAAATAAGTTAAACTTTATTACAGTTTTGTTTGATTTGGTTTGATTTATGATTTTGTTTGTTGAGTTCTACTTATAATGTGATTTGATTCAATTAGTTTATAAATCTATCAGCCAATATGACCAAATCGACTAAATGCACATCCTTAAATTAATCTAATTAAGGATATTTTTGTGATTTCTATGTAAGATAAAGTTGATCTTACAGTACAATGTTCATCATACGATACAATTAATTCAAATTTGAATTATCTTAATTACTGTAAATTGATTTGATTGCAATTTTTTT
>NW_018191119.1:0-354 GCF_001263595.1 Phalaenopsis equestris
ACTGTGCTGCAAAACAATATGGAAGCACATACAACATTTATGCCAGCCACAGTTGACATGTTCTAGAAGCATTCAAGGCTCTGTGGCATCTAGAGATTCAATAAAAGGTGTCATTAAAGATGCATTTACTGAATGTGCCAGAATAATAGATATTTTGCACATGCTCGGTGCCTCCAATTCTCGTGAAGTTTTACTTAAGAGTATATGTGAAATGTCTGTTGTGGAAATCTTATTCCCGAACTCATCCCTCTCTTTTCCATTGGTGAAACAGTGGATAAAGGTACACTTTAACATATCATACTTTGTCTTATATCCATCTTATTGATCTAGCTTGCCTAACAGTTTTAAACTTCA
>NW_018191120.1:0-354 GCF_001263595.1 Phalaenopsis equestris
CCGTCTTGCATTGTGGGATCGAGTGCCATCATGTTAAGAGCATCTTTATACTTTTCAAGGAAATAAACACAAACTCCAATATTGATAAATCATCTCATGGTAGCATTAGTGCCATCATGGTAATATGTTACTCATCTTGTTATTTTTTAAAAATAAATAATTATTATTTTGCAAATACTATCCTCTATGCCTATTAATCCAGTTCAACCATAATAAACTTTTTCACAAATTTGTTTTACATGGGCATTTACATACATACCACCCAAGAAAATTATATTACATGAAAAATATCAAGAAAATGAAAAAATAATAATATTTTATGTGATATTAAAAATTTGAATGTTATGTATGTAA
>NW_018191121.1:0-354 GCF_001263595.1 Phalaenopsis equestris
ATCAATTAATGTCATTTGAGTTCATTCTAATGACGCAAGCTCGGATGCAGTGCCAAATCGGCCCTTATTTGCATGAAGTATATGGTTCCAAATTGGGAAACAACCTCACTTCTATGAAGGGGTAATCTTAATTACAAGAATACTCCAAACCCTTTAAGTGGTGGTAACCTATGTAAAACTTTTTGTTTGAGTTAAGAAAAGCATGGTATATCTTACCACATATAACTAGTTGTTTATGTGATATGGAAAACTAGTAGTTCATTTGGCGGGTTTTTGCAATGGGTGTGTAATAGTTTTTCTTTGTTAAACTAGAAAGGCCTAAGTTGGAGGTTTATTATGGTGTAGGCGATGATC
>NW_018191122.1:0-354 GCF_001263595.1 Phalaenopsis equestris
TAAATTCAAACTCTACTTCAATGTATTTAGGGTCTATATTTATTTTGTCAATTTTGAACCGCTTTCAATGTCTCTGATTAACTTGGTTTTATTTGCGGCTTCATAAACCAATGCATGACCTAATAATTAAGTTTCTCTTGCCCCAGACTAACTTAATGGAGTTATGCATTTCTAGTCATATAACACATTATAAGCAACCATCTTAATACTGGATTGATAACTATTATTATAGGCAAATTTAATCATTAGAATATTAACTTCCCAATTGCCTACAAAATCAAGAACATAAAGCATGGGCAAGTCTTCTAATACCCATACCGCCCTTTCTGTTATCTGTCGGCTTGTAGATAAAAT
>NW_018191123.1:0-354 GCF_001263595.1 Phalaenopsis equestris
AATTTGCTTTACATTATGAATAAAATTTAAAATCAAAGCTAGTGAGAAAGAGGAGCTGAAGTGCCTTTACATATTTAGCTAATCCAGGCAAAAACAAATGGCCGCGTGTGGCAATACAAACAGAACTTAAAGGGGGTGAAACATTATAAATAATTTGTTATGAACCTCATAAAAATAAAGCTTGTTTTCTGCAAAATTTGATTTTATTTTTTTGCATTTTTGACCTAAAATTGTAAACTTTTATTTAAAAAATCAGATGTGAAATTCAATAAAAGTATAGTGAAGGTTAGGAACTCTTGATTTTAATTCGCAATGTATATGTTTTATTCATACTTATGCATTAATGATATGAAA
>NW_018191124.1:0-354 GCF_001263595.1 Phalaenopsis equestris
TAATTTAGAAACCGTATAAACCATACATGCTAACCAACCAGGTTACTTTTGATAGGAAGTAATGCATTAAGTGCAAAATTAATCAACTATAAAGAAATTATTTGTCCAATAAACAATTCCTTCTACATTAAAATAATAACTCATGCTTAAGAGCACAACCAAATCTTCGGAATTACGCAGCACTAAAAAAACTATACATCTAAAAGTATAATAAAGGCAATTACATCTCTGTTAGGAAATTTTGAAGAAGTTAGAATTTTTGCAATTCTATCTTCAAACTCTATGCTGATTATACCGTCTTTGTCAAATGATGCATCTTCAACTTCATCTATTCATTTAAAGTAATAACAATTC
>NW_018191125.1:0-354 GCF_001263595.1 Phalaenopsis equestris
TTCGTACTTCAAAAATAATATGAAAAATAAAATCTTTTAAAAATATCCTTATATTTACGATCTTATAAAATGATAAACCCAGCCAATCAGTGGCTAAGAGAAATTACTGCCGAGATTTTTCTATATAAGTACCGGAACCGAGAGCATTCTTCCTGCAGAGCGCTCGTCCTCTTCATTTTGGGATTCCAACCCCGGCGAGAGTGGCCTAGCTCGTCGATATCCATTAATGGCGACCAAGATTTATATCGTGTAAGAGATCTCTGTCTATTCATTCTCTTGTGTTTCTGTTTAAATTTTTAGCTAGCGGCGACTATTAGATTCATAAAGCGTATCGATCGATCGAGTTTTTTTTTT
>NW_018191126.1:0-354 GCF_001263595.1 Phalaenopsis equestris
TTTTTTTTTTTGCTTTTTCAGTGTCTCAGATCCTTGTGGTACATCCACCACTATTGGATGGTCATTCCTCATCCACCAGAGTTAGATCACCACCACCCTACCATCACCATTAGGCCTTACCATCAAACCACTATAACCATTAGACAATCGCCACTTGCCCATTCTTATCAAATCACTTCTGCCCATCCCCTGCTATTAGACAACCATTGCTTGATCTTCGATTCTTTGTCGCCCACCACCACCATCAAATCATTGTCATTATTGTTACACTGACATTATGTGTAACCACTATCATCAAATTATCATCGACGCCTAACTTTAATCGTCCAATCTCTATGGCCAATTAATCATAAT
>NW_018191127.1:0-354 GCF_001263595.1 Phalaenopsis equestris
CTCTCTTGCCCTTAGCTTGCTTCCATTTTAAAATTTGAAATCAAACTCTTAAACATTCTCATGTAAATTTTGAAATCAAAATTTTTGTTTAAAAACATTTTAATATTTCCTTAAAACTATTATAAAAATGTGCCCACTAGTTCTCAATAATAGTGGAGCCCAGATAAGGGTGGACCACCAGTGAAATTTACAAACATACCACTCAATTCTTATTTATTTACACAGGAAACACCTAAACTTCACATTTTACATACATTCCAACTTATCTATGCATAAGAGGTTGCATTTCACATTTTAAAAATCAAAATTGTGGTGTCACAAAAATTAAAATAATGATATTTTTGATATGATATG
>NW_018191128.1:0-354 GCF_001263595.1 Phalaenopsis equestris
AAATGTGGAGCTTATTGCACTTGTTCTTCATCATGTGCCTTCAGAAGTAGCTATTATTCCTGCATCATAACAAGTGGTAGAAAACACCCAACAAAATGCTATTACATAGCTACAAGAATTTACTAAAGTTCCATCTCCTAATCTAGTCCAAGAAATGTAGCAGACACTTGAAGGTGAATAACAAATTCAAAAAGGTAAAAAGAAGAAGAAAATACCATGGGAATCTCAAGAAGACACCTACATATTGAAAACTAGAAGTTCATATTCTACTAGAAGGGATTCTCTCATTAGGTTTTCTAGGGAAGAGGTAATTCTTCCAATCATGATTAATATCCTATGTTGGAATATAAGGGG
>NW_018191129.1:0-354 GCF_001263595.1 Phalaenopsis equestris
GGATGAACTATAGATGAAGGTATTTTTTGGTTTGTACCTTAAATTTCTTCCACCATCTGAAGTTGCCTACGCTTTACATGATGTTCATTATATGATATATGGGGAGAAACTTGAAGATAGAGCTTTTGCCCTCAAGATGGCGAGGTAGTGGATTTATTAGCCTATAATTAAGGAGGGTGCATTGAAATTCACACAAAAATTCCAAAGCTATCAACTGCACTCCAACCTCTCTCATGCACAGTTAGTTGAACTCACGTCTCTTCTAAGCCCTTGGTTTTTCACCCAGTGTGGTGTAGACAACATGAGATCATTTTAGATGGCCACCAGATAACAAAAGTTCAACATCTTAACTAT
>NW_018191130.1:0-354 GCF_001263595.1 Phalaenopsis equestris
TTAGGATGTTTATGTGTAGATGCAAAAAAGCAAGTTGTGAAGATTATGCTTTCATGTAAAAAAATGTAAGTTGTGACGTTTAGTTTTCAAGTAAAAATCCATGTTGAGATATCGAGGTTGGGCTTGCATGTTCTAGGGTTGATTATTCCTATGAGTTAGATTCTTAGGAAATGACTTGCAAAGTTTACATATATAAAAAATTTTCTATAAGAGCTATATATTTCTTAGAATAATGAAGTGTACCTTTTAAATTTTTTAAAAAGTTTGATTGTTAAAATAGTAAGAAAAAATCTCTGTAATTTAATTATTTGAATTTTAGTTTTGCAAAAATAACCAAATGAACGAAGCTTTTAA
>NW_018191131.1:0-354 GCF_001263595.1 Phalaenopsis equestris
AGGGTAGAGGGTGAATCACTATATCCTAAATGAGCAGTGGTCTATCCATAATCGGGGCCTATGAGATGAAATCAATGAAACCTCAAAGAGAGCAACAAGGCTCAAAAGTTGTACCAAAGGAAGGGTGGAGTAATCCTAATCAGGTATAGATAGCTGGGTCAGGATTCAACGAATTCGTCATCCCATACTATTAGGACCCCAAGTCTACCTGGTCGTGAAGCTAGTTGACGCAACACAACTGAAGACCCCCTTGTCAGCAAGCTGTGAATTGTGTCGTCCAAGAGAACCTCTATAGCCTTAAGGTCAAAAAAAGGAGACTCTAATCCTATGACCCTATGTAAGTAGGAAGAGCAC
>NW_018191132.1:0-354 GCF_001263595.1 Phalaenopsis equestris
TATCTAATACAACACATATGCTACCTTACTTATACATGAAAAGATGTATTTCACTTTCTAAAAGTCAAAATAGTTGTATTTTTTTTATGTTAGATGAAGGATTTAATTTTATAAATATACTTTGAAACAGGAAATGTCTTACAATAATTACTTAGATGCGGACGCTGCTTGGAACTGTGTCTCAGAGTTTGAAAAGCCTACATGTGTGATTGTAAAGCATACAAATCCATGCGGGGTAGCATCAAGAGAAGACATCCTTGAAGCTTATAGATTGGCTGTGAAAGCAGATCCTGTTAGTGCATTTGGTGGAATAGTTTCCTTCAACACAATTTTAGATGAGGTATTTAATGTTTT
>NW_018191133.1:0-354 GCF_001263595.1 Phalaenopsis equestris
GTTGTGGTTGGAAGCTACAATATCATCAGTTGCCCATAGAGATCATAATTGGCGACTACAATAGCGTAAGTTGGTCATATATTGTTACAGTAATAGTTGAAGATAAATAGGAGTAAGCATTCAGTATGTTCGGTTGGATTGGTTTGCAAACTGGTCAAAAATATTGCAGCCAACTCAAAAAATCGAAAAAGTCAAACCAATCAAAATTTTGATAAAACCAAAACTACTTCACTGATTTAAACTCTTTGGTTATGAATAAATCAAAATTTAATTGTTTGTTGGATTTTGCTTATAAACAAACATTATGAATTACATGTCTTAAATATATAATATCAATTTTATTTCATGAATTTT
>NW_018191134.1:0-354 GCF_001263595.1 Phalaenopsis equestris
TTGTCATTATTGCCGGCCTGCCGCATTTATTTAAAATTAAAATAAAAAATCTAAACTATTTTTTTTTCTACTAGAGTTAGGCTTGAAATAACTAAAGCCTAATTCAAATCAGAAGGATTGAACAGCGGTGATATTCGTTCATATAGAGAAATAAAGGTTTGGAGATGTATGCATGACTTATTGAATGACGATATGATTTTTTTTTAATTAATATTTTGCACTTTATATTTCTTGTAGTTGTACAACCTACAAATATAGAAAGGCAAATACAAACATAAAAGGAGCACAATAATTTTTTGTGGAACTGTCACTCTGTAGGCTGGCATGGCAAGCGAATATCTAATTTAGTTCTAC
>NW_018191135.1:0-354 GCF_001263595.1 Phalaenopsis equestris
GAGAAACATAAAGCATCTCTAATATCTTATTTTGGGCTTAATTATTCCCAAAACTATTGAATTTTACCTATTCCATAAAATGTTATGATTGCCAAGTGGGATCTCCAATTGTCAAACTCATATAGATAAAAAATTCTTGGCGGATTCATGTCGACTTGTTTTATGGCAGGCAATAGTCATCAAGCTGATGTACTTCAACTATGAGCTCAAGATCATCAAGCACTTCAAAGGTTCCACTATGTTATTGTGGCGACAAGTGTGTTCGATACCAGTACAAGAAGGAAGACAGCTATGGGAGAAGACTTTATTTTGGTCCCGGAAAGAGGACTTCTACAGATTGCATCTAATTTTTTT
>NW_018191136.1:0-354 GCF_001263595.1 Phalaenopsis equestris
ATTTGAATATAAATATGTCAAATTTGGAGTTCATTCAACATTTTATTCAACAATATAACTTAGCTAAAAGTACTTTACATGCTTGATCTAGGCTTGATTGGACTTATATCAAACTAATTTTAGTATCATCAACTTCTTCTTATCGAGGCGGTCATCATGATTATGAAATTACCAAAATTGGGGCCTAGATTATCTTGAATTTCAATTTAAAATGTTTATTAATTAAAATATGGATCGATAATTGTTTGGATGATAAGGATTTCTTCATGAGGCAACAATTGCACTCCAATATCTTAAAGATGTTGTTTGTATCATCTAAGAATATAATTCACCAAGAATGTCTCCATAAAAAAA
>NW_018191137.1:0-354 GCF_001263595.1 Phalaenopsis equestris
TCCTCGTGAAAGAGTTTATTATGGCTTAAAAGTGATTCTTCTGATTCTGTTGTACTCATAATTAGTTTAACAGTAATCCACATAAAAAATATATGCGCCGCTTAAAAATTAGTGTATTTCACGCATATTCAATATTGCTTCTATTATTTTTCTTTTTATTAAGTTTTTCAATTTTTGAAAAAATAAATTAAAATTATACTAATATTAAAATGTTCAATAAGAAAATTTTAGTATATTATTATTTTTTTTTTATAATATAAATTTTTATTTTATCTTTAACATGTAACAATTTTGTTGCCATCCCTAACATATTCTTTATGGGAATATCTAGAACAACATTTTGGACGAGTTCTT
>NW_018191138.1:0-354 GCF_001263595.1 Phalaenopsis equestris
TGGTTTGTCATGATTTTGATGTGACTCATTTTCTTTTATCCTATCGGAAAGCTATCAGCTTGTGACATGATTTGTGGAGCAGTTGTGGAAGATAAATCCATGAAGTTCTGTCGGCCTGGAGAGTTTGATTTTGCAGAAAGAGGAGAAGATGAAGAAAAGCGGAAGAGAAGGGATCTTGAAAATTAGAGTAGTTAAATGACATGATGCTCTGAAAATTGAAACTAATGCTTCCAATGGAGTTAAAATAGGGAGAAGAATAAGAGAGAAAACTTATGCTCAGCCAGAAGAAAAAGATAAGAATTTGTGTTTACAGTGTTTTCACAGATCTCTCTCTCTCTCTCTCTCTCTCTCTCT
>NW_018191139.1:0-354 GCF_001263595.1 Phalaenopsis equestris
TGCATTTGGCTATAGGTTGGATTCAGCTGTAGGGTGTCCCGCTGTTCACCCTCTTGAATTGCAGTCCGAGGAGTTCCATTCCTACGAACTGCAGGAAGTGTGCTGTATTCAAGGACAGCAAGGTGTCTAGGCTACAAACGCTCGGCAAGAACAGTTCAAGAGAGGCTCTTGTTGGCCAACATCAAGAAGTTCATAGCAATTACAACGAGCTGAAGTTTCTTAGACAATCCAATCGCTGCAACAAGTGCAGCAAGAAGTGCAGCGAATTTTATATTAAATTCGGTTATTCTTTTTCATCTAACTCAAATACATAGAGAGCTCTTTGGAAGGTTTTCTTTCAGGTGTTCTTGGAAC
>NW_018191140.1:0-354 GCF_001263595.1 Phalaenopsis equestris
TGCTCTTACAAAAATCAAAGGAAAAGAAGCAAGTTACAAGATTGATCTACTATTTAAGAAGAAGATCGTCTCTCTCACACCTTAGATGTCGCTAGGAGCACCGCAAGAAGAAAGAAAACAACAACCATAGCAAAATATGCATAAATAAAGTAAACCAAGGTTATTTCCCTTGATAGAATCCCCTCACAGTATTTCAAAAACTTTCCTTCCCAACTTTCTCTCCAAACACCTTTAATTTCTCCTCCTTGGATATGTGATTATGGCCCAAGTGGACCCCACCCTCTCCTGATTCGCTTATGCCGCTAGCCTTGCCCGTTCAGCTCCTTCACGCTGCACAGACCAGTTGGTTGCAGG
>NW_018191141.1:0-354 GCF_001263595.1 Phalaenopsis equestris
TTAAGAAAATCCACTATTTATGCATTGCACAATTTAAATAGTTTAAATTTTAAATTAATCTAATCAAAAAATTATTTAAGTGACCTCACCTTTTGAAATAAAACCAATAATATAATGCAATTAACAAATTAGCACAATTATTTTGACTAAAAAAATTTAATTAATAAAGATTTATCTGTTTTTTACTTTCAAATAAAGGCATGTTGTATATATAATACAACCAGTTATAATTAATTTATTTTATTTTTTAAAAATTAAAATTTGGTCCCATGTGTATATATGTTAGTTTTCTTAATATCCTTTATACTTCAAATACATACAAATAAAACTCTAATAAAATAAAATTACTTTTTT
>NW_018191142.1:0-354 GCF_001263595.1 Phalaenopsis equestris
GAGTGGAATCAATTCAACTCACGGAGAGCTCATCACTCTCCTGCGTACCTGAGTGCAAAGTTTTTGCAATTTTGCAAGATGCTTTTGCTTTGTCTAAAGATCGCACTATTAGGCAGCTGGGCGGGCGGAAGCGTATCGCTCAGTTCACCTTCACTCAGCTATAGCTTCAAGAAGTCCGTACAAGATTTGGTTGTAGCGAAACTGACTACTTTGTTCATGACCAAGCGCTTAACTGCCTGAACGTCTTTCCAGTGGATGTGCTAGCTGTTAAGAACTTGTACCTCCCCGTGATTGCCCCGATCGCCAGGATATGGTTCCCTGAGAGGACGGTGTGGGTAACCTCCTCCAGTGATC
>NW_018191143.1:0-354 GCF_001263595.1 Phalaenopsis equestris
TTCCCAAGCTATCATATCGTTTGGCTTTATATTTTTGGAAATGATGTTTATTTAATGCTTACTTTGGCCAATTATTTAAATTTTAGGGCTTATACTAACACAATGTTTGATCGTGAAAATAGCCTAGGAAGCTAAGAGAGTTTACGCCGTACCGAAGGAGTGACCTCAAGATCTTAAAACAAGCTAGAACTTATATCACACAACATATGATCGTGCAGAAGCCTAAATGGTATTGTGAGGATTTACATTTTGCTAGATGAACAACGCTGAAGTTCTAAAGGTTTATGTTGTTTAAGTCTACATAAAGTTTAGTTGGGGATCGTCCTTTGCTTCATACTTATCTTGATCATCGTC
>NW_018191144.1:0-354 GCF_001263595.1 Phalaenopsis equestris
AGGAATTTCATAATATAATTTTCTATTTTCAGTGACCTTTTCACGAACAACATTGTGTAGTCCTCATCATTAGCTAATTGAATCAAAATATTTCTACCATCCAACGCACCAACTTTCAGCTAACCCTTTAACTTAAGAAAAACAAACTCTTTCCTGATAAGCTCTAATTTTATAAAACCATAGAAAAACTTTCTTGCCAAAGCCAAATGACAGGAGGAGGCCAAAATATTTGATTTAACTTCAGAGATAAACATTGCCAATTTTCCATTTTTTTTCCAAGTTTCTTAACAAATGGATACTCTCCACCAACATTTAGAGAGTCATGAAAACCTCGTGGGAACATGTAAGAAACAG
>NW_018191145.1:0-354 GCF_001263595.1 Phalaenopsis equestris
GGGTCGGTAGGAGCTTTTTTGAAAATACAAAAATCAGGTTTTTTTTTTTTTTTTTTGGTTCTGTTTTGCAATTTTGAAAAAAAAAAGTACTTTGTTGAAAAACAAAATAAAAAAAATAACATAAAAAAAAGCAAACATGTATTTTTTTTTTATTTTCTATTTTTTGAAAACAAAAACCAAAACCAAGAAACAAAAAAGTGATCCAAAACAGCCCCTTAAAAAATGAAAATATTTTCCATGATTTTCCATGATTTCATGCTAACCTGTCGAAGCAACTGTTTCGACATTTTTTTCAGTTTTATTTTAGCTTCAGCTTTGAACATCGCCGGTAAATCAGCAGAGCAATCATCATCA
>NW_018191146.1:0-354 GCF_001263595.1 Phalaenopsis equestris
TTTATAATCGCCCGCTTTATTTAGACTATAAAATTAAGCGTTCAGTACATTGTCATGAGCATATATGAGCTTTTAATTTTGATGATATGCATCTCAACGCACTTGCACCATGCAATTATATGAATTTTGATGAATTTACAAGAAGCTTTTGCACGAGTTTCGTGCATATGCAAGATACAATTACTCGTTTTAAGGAATTTTGGTGATCACCTCTTAATTGTGCAAATGACATGTAAATACTCTGATTTTATCTTTTCCACATTATTTAGTGTACTTGCACAAACTTTGAGGCAATGCATTTGAGTGGAGAAATAATTCATAAAATACATGCAAGGCCCTACATTGAATACACAA
>NW_018191147.1:0-354 GCF_001263595.1 Phalaenopsis equestris
GGGGTGATTATAATTTTATTCAGAATACTGGTATGAAAAGCAAAAAGTTAGCAATGTTCGTTTCTGAAGATGATAATATTATTCTAGGTTCGTCTGCTCGTCATGTTCTTGTAGGAAAGTTTGTTTTGGGACACCCTAAATTGGACTTTATAAGTAGGGAATTGGATGCTTTGAAACTTACAAGATTTTGGAAATTTGGCTTGCTAGATGGGCATCACATTCTGATCCAATTATCTAATGATGAAGATTACACTAATTTATTTTCTCGATGCTTTATGAAAGTTGATAATACAACGATGAGAATTTTGAAGTGGACAACAGATTTTGATCCTAAAGAGGAACCTCCTCTAATTT
>NW_018191148.1:0-354 GCF_001263595.1 Phalaenopsis equestris
GGCGTTGGATTGTCAAAGGCTTTATTTCCGAAATTAAAAATGAGTTAAACAGGGTGAAGGGATGCTACTCTTGTCGTTGGGGCACTCTTGTTGGAGCATTGGGGCACCCCGTTGCAGCGCTTAGGAGCTCACTCAGGCAGAGGGGCTCCCAATACAAGAGATGCTTGCTTGAGTGAACAATGGATGACCAACAATCAGGCTTCACATAACATTTTCAGAGGACTTCGTACACTGCGATTCCGTCATTACCTTCACGACTAGCTCTAATCTTGACTATATCTCAAGCTTTTGGTTACTAAAGTGATGGTTTTGTGCAAAATCGAGATGGGGAACATAAGCAAGGGTTTTGAGCAG
>NW_018191149.1:0-354 GCF_001263595.1 Phalaenopsis equestris
AGAAGCACTTTTTACATGTTATGGGTCTAGGGAGAAGATCCAGAAGCACTTTTTACATGTTAGGGAGAAGATCCAGAAGCTCTTTTTACATGGATATTTTTTTATAGAAGATAGGGGTCACAAAGTGGTAAATTATATATTTACCCCTACTATAATAGGGGGTTACATCATATTATTACGTCTTTTCATATTCGTAATAGACTTTGACGCCTTTTTATGTTCCATGATCTTCTGGTCGGCAGGTTCTTGAGTCGGTCAATTGCATTAGTGTCAGTCCGCTATTGTGTATGGATTCTAGACGGTCTTCGCTATGGGTTGCTGGTCGGCTTTGAGAGCGGTAGCCGGTCAACCCTC
>NW_018191150.1:0-354 GCF_001263595.1 Phalaenopsis equestris
CAGCCACCTCCGTCGTTACCTCATGTAACCTCCAAAAGTAAACTACATAGTGTCCTCCCTCTGCCTCTCTCTCTCTCTCTCTCTCTGAATGTTTGTGTCTTCTCTGATCTTTAACAGAAATTCAATCAATTGCAGAAAATGAAAGCAGAGGCGGAAGAAGCTCTTCCCAGCCTCACCGACTTCACGAACGACTGGTTCTTCGGCCACCAAGCCTACACTGCATGCATAAGGTAACGATGGAGGTGGCTGTGGAATCGGGTTGCCATGGGATGTGGTCTCTTGCGGAGATGAAACTTGGGAGAAAAAAGGCTGTTTAGAGGTGGAGAATTCTTACATTTATTGGCCTTTATTTAC
>NW_018191151.1:0-354 GCF_001263595.1 Phalaenopsis equestris
ATCAGCTCAACCACGAAATTGGCTGGATATCTCATCGAGTCGACTTCCTACAACGGATATCTCAAACGTTCTCTTGTATTTTTTCCGATCGAATGGTTTGCATTTGGATCGTGTGGTTGTCTTCTTGTCCACCTTTTGGTTTGATTGGTTTTGGCCTAATTTGACTTGTCTGCCTCAATATCTCATTGCAGAGGATCCGTCTTAGTTGTATTTTTCTCTTGTGGACCGTTATATCTTTTTTACGATCAGTACAAATATTTTTTTGAGGTGCGACACTAAATTATTATAAATTCGAAAATATATAAGAATTATAAGGTATGTCATATATGCAAAATTCTCCATTTTAAGTGTAGG
>NW_018191152.1:0-354 GCF_001263595.1 Phalaenopsis equestris
TTGTCATACTAATTAATATTGCATAATATTTATTTTATAGAGGTCCTACTAACGGCCTGAGCATCACTAGGAGACCTGATGCAATTTTGAGGATCATGTAGTACATCCACTAGGTGTTATGTTCACGGCAGACTGTGAAAGGGAGAGAAGTGGATCTGGGTTGGTGATATGATATGGGGAAAGTTGAACAAATTCTAGGCCACTTCTAAAAAATTAAAGAAAAAGGGACACAGACTAACAAAATTACAAGACCACATTAAAGGATCGATCCCACATACAGAGCGCTACTAAAAAATGTTAATATTCACTTAATACTTGATAAATCAATTATGCAGTTATCTGATACTTAATATT
>NW_018191153.1:0-354 GCF_001263595.1 Phalaenopsis equestris
AAAAAAAAAAATTACAGAACCACACCACCACAAATTCCACAATTTAATTAAGAAAATTTTACAAAGAACTCAAACAAGCTTCTTCAACACACTCACATGAAGAAACTTACATAACTTGCACCATCAATCTTCCCTCTCCGATTCGACGCAAAAAACACGCCGAATCATCAAAATTCATCTCTTCAACACTCCTCACTTTAATCAGGATGCTCCTCGAAGAATTCAAAATAAAAAAACAAGCCTAACGAAACCTACTCAAAATTGGCTTAAAAAAAGTCTATTAACCGTGTTTAGGTGCCAATAAATGGGCACCAATAGACCGACTATGCACAAGTCTCTGGGGAATAAGAGCAG
>NW_018191154.1:0-354 GCF_001263595.1 Phalaenopsis equestris
ATATATATATAGTTATGTGATAACAAATATGTATTGCGGATACTCAATTCCCTCAGCTTGTGTGCTTTCTCAAGAAAGCTCTATATGGCCTCAAACATCCTCCTAGACATCGGTATACCACAATCTCAAAATTTTTGATTCAATTGGACTTTATAATTAGCCATGTCGATTTGTCCCTACTCATTTTACGCAAACCAACATTCAATATATTCTTTCTATTCTATGTAGATGGCATTCTGGTAACCGGAGATTGTATGGAAATTATTTGAGAACTGATCACAAATCATTCCAATCACTTTTAAATCAAGAAACTGGGTGAGATAAATAAATTTCTAGGTATTGAAGTATCACGAA
>NW_018191155.1:0-354 GCF_001263595.1 Phalaenopsis equestris
TTTTTTTTTTTAGTTTGATTTATGAAAATAATTTCGTTTGATTGTTTGTGTTCAGCTCATTTTGGATCACGTATGAATCATTCGGACTAATTTCAGATCACATATGAACTGAAACGAACTAATGAATTTGAATCGAGTCAGACAGTAGTATGCTATTCACAAGTCATTTTCAATATAAACTGTTACATGTACTTTTAAACATGTTCCTATGCAAATCCCAGGATGAAACAAGACAAAAAAAATATACATGTGATTATTTGTGGATGACACTTTTGTTCAACCTTTAAAACCCTCCAATAACATTTATATATATTTTTTTTCTATGGAGCCATGCATGATATGAGAGAGAGAGAG
>NW_018191156.1:0-354 GCF_001263595.1 Phalaenopsis equestris
ATCACATGTGGTAACTTTGCATAGAGTTCCATTATAATTAATGAATGATTTTGAGATTACTTATGTGTACAGTCATCTTAGGTAATTCAATCCTGAGGTTCTTTATTATTTGCATATGGTCTTTTTTTTATTAGGTTCTTCATTATTTGTTTATGGTCTTTTTTTTAATTAGGTGCTCATTTTGTGTGGTCTTTCAGTTTAGTATTTCTATTTGGTGGCCATGGTTATAGGCACGAAGTCATTGAAACCATTGTTTCGATTCATAATAAATTAAACTAGGTGGAATTGCCCCAACATGGGCATTCTTCTTAGTAAGAATTATTGTAGTAGGATATTGGCCAGGATAATTTGAAA
>NW_018191157.1:0-354 GCF_001263595.1 Phalaenopsis equestris
GGCACCCAAGAATTTTCTTCTAAGCTGACATGGATAAGCTCTAATTTTTCTTCAACACTGATGGTCACTGATGAATGCTGAGCAATTTCTTACGTTATTGCTAGCAATATAAGTGTTACACCAATAATTTCAGAAAAACTAAGAAAAAGGTCTCAACTACTGATTGAGATAATAATAGGGAATTATCTCAACTATCGACAAATATCAATTTATTACACTAAAAGAAGGAAAACAAATCCTTACCATTCTGATCAGCTTCTTCTATCATTTCCATAATCTCTTTGTAGGTGAAGCTTTCACCCAACTCTTTTGAGATACTCATAATGTCTGCTGCAGAAATTCTACCCTGCAATC
>NW_018191158.1:0-354 GCF_001263595.1 Phalaenopsis equestris
AAAAGATTTGTCGCGTCATGCCTCTAGATTGGTGTTGCATGATGGAAATTTTTTAATGGCTTATCAAGCATGATTTTGCGATCTTTTTAAAAAGGATGATATTTTAAAGTAAATCTTTGAGATATATATAAGCTGTTTGGGATCAAATTTATATTTTTTATTTTATTTTGTTTGTTTTCCTTACACTTATTGCTTTTGACTTCTTCAAAATTTTATAAAAATCCTTCGAAGAATGTGATTTGAATTCTTTAAGTGAGGCTCCCAATTGATGGATTAGCTACTATAGTACACTTAAATGCTTATATCACACAGAAAATACATAACTATATGTATGTATATATATATATATATATA
>NW_018191159.1:0-354 GCF_001263595.1 Phalaenopsis equestris
CTGTGGCGGCTAGAGCTCTACGATGTGGTTGGCCGAGTGGATGCAACCTGAGTGGAAGCTCGCTGGCCACAGAGATTGCAATGTGGGACTGGAGCAACCGTACCGACGAGGAGGTTTATCTTCTTTAACCGTCGGCATAGTTACACTTCTGTTTCTCTTCCAGATCTCTTCAATTTTTTGCTTTTCCTAGCGATCCGCTCGCTGAATCCGTCCAAGGTTTGCGATCCTTTGGAATCTCATGTGATGCTTATTGGGTTTTCGCGTTATTTCCTCTGTTTTAAAAGTAGGGTTACGGTTTACCCTGATAGGTTTCTAACAAATAGAAATGTAAAATTGATTATCTTATGTTTTTTT
>NW_018191160.1:0-354 GCF_001263595.1 Phalaenopsis equestris
TAAATATCTAACACCTAAGTTTTAGCATATATGCCACCTTACATACAAAAGAAAATGCATATTTCAACTTTTAAAACTGAAAAAAGTGATATATTAGATGTGATATGAAAATTTTGGGTAGCATACATGCATATAAATAAATAAATAATCAAAATTTAGGTGTTAGAAATGTAATTACATAAGAATTTGATAACAAAAAAAGTGAGTGATCCTTTGAATAATAGTTTAAAAGTACTAAAATATTGATACGATATAAAATAATATATGCTTACTTCTTATATCTCATAAACTAAACAATTAACTATTAAAATCCTAAAGGTAGCTTGAGATTATCTTTTATATAATATATATATA
>NW_018191161.1:0-354 GCF_001263595.1 Phalaenopsis equestris
ACAATCTCTACAAAAAGCCAAGCCATATAAATGCTTTCAATGTTAATCACCAAGTAATTCAACAGCACTGCACTCAAAGCAATCCTACTATTAGCACTTACTCCAAAGTAACTCAACAACCTTAATGCCAGGAATAATCACCGCACGAATAATGAACAACTGATGGTTAAGATAAATTGAAGGTTTGCAAGATGACATTTGGAATAAGTTTAACCATGCATATAATGCTAAATTATAACTCAACCAACACCACTAATCATTCACTTAGTGGTAATACCAATAAGCATAATATATACAAAAGAGACATGCAGCTGAAGAAGGTGAATCCCTCCAATCCCATCTAACGTGAATACA
>NW_018191162.1:0-354 GCF_001263595.1 Phalaenopsis equestris
TTACATACTAGGAGTACTACACAAGTATACATATCATTCAAGTAATATAGGACTCTAATAGAGAACTAAGTATCGATCCCACAAGGATAGGGCAACTCTTATAAGATTGAATTTTGTAAATCTACTTTAAACTGCACTTAACTTATGTAGAAAATGATAAAAGTTTTTTTGTGAATTAACTAATCATATTGAATTTTAAAAGGAATGCTAAGTATGCTAAAAAATTACAAAATACAAGACAACCCAATAGGCTAAATTAAATGTAAAGTTATCACTAAGCAATTAAAAATTAATGATGTATAGAAGAGTACAAATTGTGTAAAACATCCTTCCCCTTGCAATGAGTTTATAATC
>NW_018191163.1:0-354 GCF_001263595.1 Phalaenopsis equestris
TAAACTTTCTTCTATTAAAGACTCCATACCATGAAGTATTTATAGAATTGCAACCCATGGATTTTTAAATTTGGAAGTTTCTGGTTGTCCAACACAGTTTTAGGTCTTTAAAAACACCTCTCGGCAGTTATTTTGAAGTGCAATCCCACCAAAGTTTTCCAAATATGTTATGAGCCACATGAATTGCTCGTTATCGGTGCCATGGCCCATGTAGATGGGCACCGTCAGCGCGAGAGGCCAAAATTTCATTTCTTATTTTTTTTTTCAATTCGATTCCAAATTTTTCCTCTAATACTAATATTTATCTTAATTTATGATTTATAAAATTATGTAGGATTCAAAAATATTATTATT
>NW_018191164.1:0-354 GCF_001263595.1 Phalaenopsis equestris
TTTTAACTTCTAGAAACTCAAATATATTTTTTATGCATATGTAAGGTGGTATTTAAGTATGAAAAAAATAAAATTTAGCTTTTAAATATGTAAGTACATAAAAAAATGATTAGTATGCATGAAAAAATTGAAGCTTAGACCTCAGATTTGTAACTTTATAACAATTGAACGGTAT
This sequence comes from Phalaenopsis equestris, assembly GCF_001263595.1. Taxonomy (NCBI): domain Eukaryota; kingdom Viridiplantae; phylum Streptophyta; class Magnoliopsida; order Asparagales; family Orchidaceae; genus Phalaenopsis; species Phalaenopsis equestris. Next base: position 176 of record NW_018191164.1, read on the forward strand.
GTCTGTAAACCTTTTATATGTCATAAATTAATTTTTGTGGGGCCAAAGCACACGTCTAACAACTTCTTTGGGCATGATAAGACCAATTAAGACACAAGTTTCCTAAAATTAACATGTTAAGTTGATCCACTAACCTCATTCATGATTATGTGACCAAAGAAAAATATGTTGAGATTTTC
>NW_018191165.1:0-354 GCF_001263595.1 Phalaenopsis equestris
TATATATTTAATAGTAATGTATTATTATATCAATAATAATACACTAAAAACCAAACACAATTTGTTTATTTGATATTAGACTCGATAACAGAAAGGTGTACCTTTTTAAAGCCTAAAATCATAATACATTTGCAAATACTTTAAGCTTTGTGATTGTCTCCTACGTTAAATGTATCATCTTGAGCTATAAGCCGCACTCTTAAGACTTAGATGAGTCACGCTTGAGATACTCTTGAGCTATGTATTCCTCAAGGTGTTTATATAAACAAACCAATTACATATTTTTAAAATCTTTCACGTGTCTCTTGACATAAAGTCTATATTAAATTCATGGCTTAAAATTTATGCAAGTCT
>NW_018191166.1:0-354 GCF_001263595.1 Phalaenopsis equestris
TTTTTATGAAAACACCGTGTAATTGTCCCACACTTGTAAGCTCATGCATTTGGATTTAAAAATGAGTTTTATAATTTGTATATTTTTGCTCAACTATGTCCCTCATTTAGTTTTCACTCCTCAACATACAATTATACACTCAATGATGGTCTAATTACACCCAACCAATGGACCAACTTGACCTAAAATTCATTTAAAAAAATGGTCAAGTCATCCATGATCCGCACGATATGACTTTCCTTCCTCAGACCCAATCAATTAATGAAGGATTCATCATCTTCTCACAACCCGAATCAAAAGTGATACGAACAAACCCAATTTGGCCAACACAAAATCACATTATCAAGCCAGCAA
>NW_018191167.1:0-354 GCF_001263595.1 Phalaenopsis equestris
AGTTTATTTTAATTTAATGAAAAATGGACCCAAGAGGCATTAAGATTTGGTGTCGTAGGGCCTTGAGGAAATTCTTGAAATCATTTAGTGGGTCTTTCAACTCATTAACTCACCTCAGACCAATTTCATTGTAAAATTCTTCCCCACCGACGAAAATTATAAAGAATTGGAATTCTTCCAAAGGCTTGAACGATCAAACTTTAGAAAGATTAAAGAACTACTAATCAAATCTTTCTAATAAATCTTTCTCATTCCTTTTTAACATGGCTAAATTGATATAAATATAAGAATTAAAGGTTTTGGAATTAGATACATAAATATAGAAATTCTATGATACGTATGTAAACAGTCATT
>NW_018191168.1:0-354 GCF_001263595.1 Phalaenopsis equestris
CTCCAAATTCTAGTATTATGAGTCATACCTAACAAGGTTGAAGGTAAGATTCAAGAAATTTGAATTCAATTATTCTGTTGGAGTTTAATATGAATTAATAAATCATAAATATATAATTACTTGGTCTTCAATTCCTAAATCCAACGAAATTGTTGATCAGCTTGAGAGTTTAAAAGTGTTTTGAGTTCAAAAAAATTAAAATCAAAATCCTTAACAACCGAAATTAACTGAAATCCTACTTAAAACCTCTCGATGCACACTGATCATCTTCACTAAGCGCATAAGCCCAAATTAAAGCTTCCGAAGGAGCACGCCCACCCACCACCCGAGCTACGAATTTTCCAAAAAAAAAAA
>NW_018191169.1:0-354 GCF_001263595.1 Phalaenopsis equestris
ATTGTATCATTCATAATTTCATATCAATCAACTATAACGCATTAATTATTTCATATTATGAAATTATAACCATTCACATCGAAATAATCGATAAAAATGTTAATAATAGAACAATCAATTGATTTAATTAAGCATAATTAACAACTCATAAAACTGGTTTAAAAGTTGATGTTATAATTTAAGAATAAGAGTACTTACCTCAACAATAGACTATCTATTTGCTCTTGACGTCGATTCTTCTAAAATGGAACGCCTAAATATGATAGAAATTTATAAATTTAATAAACTATTTAAGTATTTAATTTATGAAATCCCACTAAGATTGTCATTCAATAAGTATCTGACTATTATTAT
>NW_018191170.1:0-354 GCF_001263595.1 Phalaenopsis equestris
AGGAGTTACATACTCATAGGGTTACACATCTATTTTTAAATAAAACACATAGATAATTACAAACACGCTCTCGCTCCCCCAACTCATTAATCCAAGAGAAACAGCTCTTCATTACAAAAAATACACCTTTCCAATTTCCAGAAACTCTGAATTCCTTGTATATGAGCCATACCTAACACATTTTGATACTTTAAATTTATGCATGGAAAGATGTACTTAACTTTTAAAGTGTAATAATCATGTTATTTTTTTATGCAATGTAAATATTTTAATGTTATGTATGTAAATATAAAACTCTATTTTTCACAAAATAAACTAAGTGTTCTTGCATAGCGGTAGCAAAATTTGACTCAA
>NW_018191171.1:0-354 GCF_001263595.1 Phalaenopsis equestris
GTTCACCCACTAAGCTATTTTGTCATTACTCAAAATATAATTTATTGTTTTTATTTATAGGATAAAAGGAACATTTATGATTGAAGAGAAATACAAGCAAGGGTAAAAACAATCAGATCAAGAGGCAATAGTCGAATCACAACACAAATGTTGAAACATGATTGAAGATATTACCAGCAAGGCAATAGCCAAACCAGAGCACAGAGCAAAACCAGAACTAGAGGCAATATGACATTTTTTTAATGCGGGATTTCACTGTCAAAAACTTCAAAAACTAGGTTTCACTCTAAAAAATTGAATAAATCTAAAAACAATTTAAGAAAATTTAAGCTAAGAGGCAAACCTGAAGATAAA
>NW_018191172.1:0-354 GCF_001263595.1 Phalaenopsis equestris
TCGCCAACCCCAGACCAAGAAGAGCCCCTCAAAATCAATCCTAAGGATCAAGTCACCAAAAGACATGACGATCGACCTAAAACCAACGGGTTGAACCAATACATAACAATCAGCTTAAAGCTGGTGAGTTGGATCGAGAGAGAACAATCAGCTTCACACGTACCAATCGTCGGTATCACGCCAAACAGATGAGCCCACACATAATTTAAAATACATAACACATGTAATGTCCTAAAATAACCTTCTCATAAACTAATAATTCATATCCTCTACACCTATAAATAGTGGGTCGCATTTTAAATAAAATTTACACATTTTTCTACTCATTATTGTCTCTCTCATCCACACACTCTC
>NW_018191173.1:0-354 GCF_001263595.1 Phalaenopsis equestris
TTGTCAGCACATGCATACTCCAACAATCTGTCACTTCCATCTTCTTGCTCGACTCCTCAAATATATCCAAGGGACCGATCACTTTGGTTTACTCATTCAACTAGGAGATATGCTTTTCATAACATATGTTGATGTTGATTGGGCTGGTGATAAGAATACACGGAAGTTCACCATGGGGATTTGCTCTTTTCTTGGACAAACGCTCATCTCTTGGACAATCAAGAGATAACATAGTTGATAAAGCCTCCACAAAGGTAGAATACAACGCACTTGCTGGAACAGCTACAAATATCCTCCAATTTCATCATCTTCTACATCAATTCAAGGTCAATATCAAATCCAACACCACTATAC
>NW_018191174.1:0-354 GCF_001263595.1 Phalaenopsis equestris
GTCTTACCATCTATGTAATATATCCAAATCCTTAACTTCTGAAGCACTTTATGGCAAGAAAGGTCTTGTGATGGAACACTAGTTTATTTCTCTTGTAATGCTACCATTATAAGTATTTGAATCAAACTCTTATAAGGAAATCAAGAGGTGAAGGAGTTGAACGAGTGCTTCTCCAAGCGAGAGGAGGCGAAGAGAAAGAAGCAACTGACGAGCTTTATTGGACAAGCTCAATTGAATGTTAGAATCAACGAGTGATTGCGATTGTGATGTTCTGCTTCTTTTCCTCGAGGAATTTGAAGAAATGAAGTCGTGAGAAGAGGAACCGAAGAGTCAATGAGGGAGAGGAAGGGAGCA
>NW_018191175.1:0-354 GCF_001263595.1 Phalaenopsis equestris
AAATAGAAGTAATTATATTTTCATTTAATCTCTGAAAATGGGCTGATCGATCAGAGTAGGGTTTGTAGTCTGTGGTAAATGTACAACTTTCCTTAGCTTGTCCTCTTTGTCTGGTGTGACTGTCTGATAGCTTTATAAGTTTGAAGTTTGAATCAGTGTGGGTTTCAAGATGAGACATGACCTAGTGGCTTTGAAACCTATGATTTTAGTGCCAAAAATTTGGGGTAGCCTATTGTATTTATTTCTAGATAAATTTAATTATTTATTTATATATTGTAGTTCAAAAACATATGTTAAGTTATCAATAGTTGTGGCTCTAGATTTTATTTCATGATTTGTTTGTAGCCAACAAAT
>NW_018191176.1:0-354 GCF_001263595.1 Phalaenopsis equestris
CATTCAAACATTATTTTTTATGTATTTTATTAGTAAAAAACTTATTGTATATTCAAGAATATCCATTTTTTTTTCAATAAATTTATACTCAAATTAAACTTTTTAATGAGATAAATTCAAGGATACAAAAAGTGATTACATCAAAGTGTAAATAAATTATAATCACACGGTTGATGTGAGGTTAAAAATTTAATAATATTAACTGAATGGTTAAATAATCTCATAATATTCATTGTTTATAATTAAATCAAACGTCTAGATGAGAGGTCTATTAAGCATAATATTATTAATTTTAAAATTCTTAAGGCATTTAAATATTAAATACAACAACAACAACAACAAGCCTTTATCCCA
>NW_018191177.1:0-354 GCF_001263595.1 Phalaenopsis equestris
TTTTTTAGGTTTGTTTTAATTTGGAAAATATTTTTACTTTGTGTTAATTTGTAAAATGATTTACTTGGGTTTGTTAAGTTTTTTTTTTAAAATAATTTTTGAGATGAGGATATATATAAGCTTATAAGGATAATTTGAAATTAAAGTATGCATATGCTTACATTATCTTATAAATTTATTTTCTTATTTTTGGAGCTCATTTAAATTTCAATAAAAATAATTCTATTAGAGCCCATTTACATTTATATAAATCTTTATAAAAGTATTTAATTTATAACATATTCAAATTTATATAATTCTTTTTATAAAAAGTAGTTAATTTAAAGCACATTTAAATTTATATAAATTTTTAAA
>NW_018191178.1:0-354 GCF_001263595.1 Phalaenopsis equestris
TATGTGTTGCGTTGATGATATATTTCTTTTGGACCAGATTAGAGAGAGAGAGAGAGAGCTTAAGAAAAATTTAAATTATGGAGGCCAACTTTAGAGTCTAAAAAATGGTTTCGTTTGAGTAGATCTAGAACAGAATACATTGAAAGTAATTTAAGTGGTAGTAGATCTAGTGGTGGGGTTGTAACTATGGATAATCAAGTCCTTAAAATGAGTGAATAGTTTAGATATTTCAGGTCAATTATTCCAAGTGTGGGTGATATAGATGAGAAATATTATTAGTAGAATTCAAGTTGGATAGTTGAAGCGGAGGAATGCATCCAACCTATTGCGTGATAGAAAAGTCTCGCTTAGACT
>NW_018191179.1:0-354 GCF_001263595.1 Phalaenopsis equestris
GTACTGTAGTTCACTTTTCTCAAAGTAGGTGCTCCCCTAAGCCTTGTTTATGCATGGCTGCTATTACTTCCAGACTGAGTATTTTTATGATATGTAAATATGATCGATAAGTTATTGAACGAAAGGCTATGATACCAGATTTAATCCAAACCACAAGGAGAAAACAAATATTATTACTCAAAGCAAATAATCGGTTACAAGATCATACACGTAAAGGGAATACAATGTCAAAAACATCACAAACACGACGGGCATTGTGTTCCGAAGCGGTGGTGATGGGTTGTCGACTAGAAGGGTGGAGTTTAGTGGTCGGCTGGGTTGGGAAAACAGGAGGCTGGTTGGTGGAACAGCTGG
>NW_018191180.1:0-354 GCF_001263595.1 Phalaenopsis equestris
AGTATATATGCTTGTGTGTGTGTGCTCGCGCGCGCATGTGTGTAATTCAACTAGAAGAGAAGCTACAACCCAAAAAAACCACATATAAGAAGTAAAATGAAAAATAATGGAAATAAAATGATATGAAAGGTAGCCCAAAAAAGTAATCCAATCCATTAATATCCTCAAAACTTCATAAACATACTTAATTATAGGCAACATAACAAAGAAGAAGCGAACAAGAAGATGGAACCCACAAATCATAACTTGTCCATAAAAGAAAAATAAGCAATCCAATAAACCCACTGAAAAAAAAATGTCTTCAATATATGCCTGTAATCAGCAGCAAGATCAATTTTAGAGGGAAAAAAAAAA
>NW_018191181.1:0-354 GCF_001263595.1 Phalaenopsis equestris
TTTTTTTTTTTGTTTTGAAAAAGTCAGATCACAAGTAAAAAACTGTCACCGCACCTAGTCAGGACATGTGGGAAAATTACCCAAACTGACAAAATTACGGTGTGGTGCTGCACCGCCACCGCACCATCACCCCAAATGGACCCTAATATTATAGCATAAAGTACTAAGTATAATGTCTTATTATAGGATGAACTAAGCAAAAGTTATTGGGTATGTGATGTCTCGAATCCTAAGAGGGTGACTCAGAATTAATTAATATGGTTGAGCTCCAATGTGACTTATTATGGGCATCTTGAATAGGCTTTCATTTAGGAGAAAAAAATGGTTTAAGAAGGAACCAAATTTTTTATGAAA
>NW_018191182.1:0-354 GCF_001263595.1 Phalaenopsis equestris
TTATCCTGAAACGTACAAGCTGACCCAATGAGACAATTATAATGAGAGTATGAGAAATGATTTTATGAAATGACGAGAGCATTATATTTGGAGAAAAGGAAGGAAAAAGTGAACTATAGGTTGTTTGGACATTTAACGGCTTAAGCAGATAAAAAAAAGAGGAATATAAAGCAAAAGATGAAGACTAAAGTTAGCATGTTAAGAAGTTGTACCAAAGTTTTCATTCATTATAATGTACACGTTAGGCACACAAGAAATGAATGTGTATACATATATTCTATAAGCAAATCATGAAAGTTGGGATTCAACTAATGATGTTGATGATTAATTTTTTATAGAGAAAACTTTTTTTTT
>NW_018191183.1:0-354 GCF_001263595.1 Phalaenopsis equestris
TAATGTGCCTTATATTCAAAGATAGTGAGTTTATAGGATTTACTTATAGTGAGTTTTTGCTTGTTCTTTCGCACTTTTACGATGGACTGACTTCTTTTATTCTGCTTTGGCTTTTTGGACTTTTTGCTGCTTCAGTTTTCAATCCTATTTTATTATACTTGACTGGATTTTTGTAACCTTTTTCACCCTCTGTTTTGCTTGCATTTTTGGTTCATTATGATGCCTGCTGCATTTTATCCTCCTCGACCTCTGTTTGGACCCTTTTTTACTCATTTATTTTCGTTTGGAGTTGGACTCCATGGCATGGGATGTACAGGGTGGATGGTTATTCTCGAACTCCTTTGCTCATTTTTT
>NW_018191184.1:0-354 GCF_001263595.1 Phalaenopsis equestris
AAATTTATCTTTTGAATTTAAAATTGAAGATAACTCAATCCTATTGCATTATTGGTGGACCATGTTTAAGAAATAATAGGATTAATTATAATAATTAAAGCACGTTTCTTTTCCCACTCCGATAAATGAGAATTAACATATTATCAACAATTTTATGATTACAAAAGTTAATAAAGTTTTATTTTTTTAGGATTTTGGAGAGTATTGTTGCTGTAAAAATATTCTTGCATCAATTTTTAGCCTTTCTACCACATTTACTTACTTGACATCAAATATACTTTTTTATGGTTTAATTGCTTATTAAAATGATCCTTACGATTGATTTGAGAAGTTTCATTTATTAATCACATAATT
>NW_018191185.1:0-354 GCF_001263595.1 Phalaenopsis equestris
GTGTTCGCATTAAGTGTATTTTAGAAGTTGGGTACCCTTTTGGGAGAAGCGAAAAAGCATTAGGGTGGGTTTATTTCAACTTTTAAAAACCATACTTTTAACACAACCGTTTTTCGGGGGTGTTCGAATCGTATATTTAACTAGACCGGTCTCGAACAGAAGGCTAGCTCGGAAACCCTGTTTAACCAGTTTGAGAGGAACCAGAAACAAGAAAAGGTGGCTGTCACCGACAAGAGCTTGCTCCGATTTATTTTGTCAGTGAAGTCATTGGAAAGGATATTGTTAATTGAGCAACTCGCCAGAGTTTAGGGTTTGCCATATACTTCCTTGATCTTCTTATTACTGGGCAATGTT
>NW_018191186.1:0-354 GCF_001263595.1 Phalaenopsis equestris
ATAACTATAAGAAACCGCCCATGTACGCATCTGATGTTGCACAAGCAAGCGAGATGAAGGGAATGGTGCTTCCATTTGTACCGCTTTCACTCACCTTTGACAATATTAGATACTCAGTTGATATGCCCGTGGTAACATTTTTCATTCAGTAATTGATAAATCAATGCTTGAGCTATAAAATTTCACTTTATTCGACATAAATGTTGATATCTTATAAATTTATGTATCTAGGAAATGAAAATACATGGTATTGAGGAGGAGAAATTGGTGCTACTAAAGGGCGTGAGTGGTTCCTTTAGATCAGGAGTTCTTACAGCATTAATGGGTGTTAGTGGAGCAGGGAAGACTACTCTT
>NW_018191187.1:0-354 GCF_001263595.1 Phalaenopsis equestris
CAGCAAGTCTGTTCTTAGCTATAGAAACAATGGCAATTAGTCAAATATCTATGATTCCTTGTAAAAATTTGGGAGTCTAGTGCTTCAAACAATAATTCGATTAGCCTGGCAACTAAAAAAAAGTTTCTCAAATCAATTAGTGAATGCAAATCCTTCCCAGTTTGCCTTTTTCAAATGTTTTCGGTTTCATGACTCCCAACTATTTTGATTAAGTGGTGTTTACTTCAATCTCTAACCCACGAGAGAAAATTAAAAATAAGCTTTTGGTTTTCGTTCCCATATGCTAAGCTTAGAAGTGAAGTTTGCTAAGTTTCCCTTCTATCCTAATGGAAACAATTAGGGTGCCAATAAATG
>NW_018191188.1:0-354 GCF_001263595.1 Phalaenopsis equestris
TTCAAGTCCTTCAAGAAAAAGAAATTAAGCGGCATGCCGCTCACAGTCTTCACTTAACCACCTAACCAAACAAACAAGCAAGCATTTCAGTCATTCACGAACTAACCGAAAAGACCCCTAGAAAGACTTCTATGACCAGATCAAAATAATTAAGCGCTTTAAAACAATTGAAAAGAGCCACCACCCATCGTATAAATCATTTGGCTTCTTTAGTGTACTTGATTCAAGACCCGGGGTTGGTCTTGAGTCGGGCCCTTCAGCGGTACGTATGTAACCTTTAAAAAAGTGAAATAAACCTTTTGATGTACATGTTAGGTGGCATATATGTAAAAATTGAAGTTGTTAGATATGTAA
>NW_018191189.1:0-354 GCF_001263595.1 Phalaenopsis equestris
TCGTCTCAGTGTCGCTATCTTCTGCTAGTGCATGCCCCTCCATAATATTAGATCATCTTCACCAGTTTTTCACCTGATTCTGTCGGACTCCTCTACTAAAATACAGACCCTCGGTCACAAGGATCTCTTTTTTCCTCTTAGTTTGTCTTCTATCGAAACTTCCTCTGACAAGAACTAGCTATTCAGTAGTCTTGCCATGAAACATGCAAAGGTTTAATGACAAAGTATGGATCTTATGGAATGAAATTATGTTGTTCCGCCTCGAAGGTTAGTTGTGACTCAAAGGCCAAAAGTTATGTCCAACCAGTATCGAAACTCAACCTTTATCACAAACCATAAACTCAACGGTCGTAA
>NW_018191190.1:0-354 GCF_001263595.1 Phalaenopsis equestris
CGGCGCCTTATTATGTATTTATTTTGTTATAATTGTGACTTGAAACTGTTATATAAATAACCATTAAAGTTTTAGTATTAAATTTATAAATACATTATGTACTCCCATCTTTTTTGTGGACAGACAGTTGAAGGACTGAAACGTAAATTTGAGGAGGCTGTGCAGCTTCTCGATCAAAAATTGTATGTATTATTTGCCATACAGTTTGCAAAATTATATTATTTGCTAAACCGTTGATGTTGGTTTTTTTTGCAGGGAATTGACTGCCAAATATAGAAGATGTATTGATGCAGATCTTAACATGTAGTCCTGTAGGTACTTTTATATGATTTTTTTTTTTTTTTTTTTTTTTTT
>NW_018191191.1:0-354 GCF_001263595.1 Phalaenopsis equestris
TAGATGCAACTATCGACCACCACTCGCTGCTACCAATCTTAAAAGGTTTATTTTTTATTGAATTCATTATTTTTCACAATATATAAGAATCTGTCATTCATGTAACTTTTTTTTTTAATATCTATTTTTAAGAAAACAGTACAAACTGCAAATAATCCGAAAAATTATTTCCAATTTTTAAAACTGCTGTGATCCAAAGTCGGGTGAGTGAGAGAGGGAGAGAGAGAGTCGTTGTAGATCCGCATGAGAACATAGAATATCGGAAGCTGGTGGATGAAACCCCCCACGCTACTTTCTCTCACCATTGACTCAGCTGTGCTCCACATCGCCCACATCACCGATCTCTCCGCTCTT
>NW_018191192.1:0-354 GCF_001263595.1 Phalaenopsis equestris
CTCATTTAGTGAATCATTCAATGAATTAGTTATTAAAGCAAATTCATAAGATGAAATTTACTTTCCTTTTACTTTCGATTGTATCTTGTTGCTGGAATCATTTATTTCATTTGCTGAGCATTTTTTTTCTGGTCATGATTAATTAAATTTAATATGGTTATTTCTTCTTTACTTGCATTTTTTTTATTTGATTACCAAAATTTATGAAGGAAATTTTTTTATTCTAGCCTTTTATCGATTTACTCAACAGAATCTGCCAGCCTGTAGACCTGCATTGACACCAACCTTGGTGAGCTCATTATTATAGGTCATACTGATTTTGTGTATCTTTCAGTTCAAGTTCTTTTATAATTT
>NW_018191193.1:0-354 GCF_001263595.1 Phalaenopsis equestris
TTTTTTTAACTCGATTTATAAATAAACCGAATACAAAAAAAGGTTTAACTACCAGAAAAAGGTTTTTTCGTGACACTTTATATAGGCTATCGCAACAGTAAAACCCACTGCTATTTTGTTGCAATGTATCTTAAACCGCTGTAATTGCTAGCGATGCAAAAGCTTTTAGCAGCGGTTTAAAAACCGTCAGGAAAAGATCTTAGCAACGATGTCTTATGCAACAGTTGTAACTCCTAGTAACATTGCAACGGTTAAAACCACTACTAATTATGAGTGCTGCAAAAACTTATAGCAGCGGGTCTAAAACCATTGAGAAAGGCTTCTAGGAATTGCAGCGGTTTTAACTACTATTTA
>NW_018191194.1:0-354 GCF_001263595.1 Phalaenopsis equestris
TGGACTCCAATCCTGAGATATTTGATGATATGACTCTATATTTATTCGCTATAAAACATTTAGATGATTGAATAAAACGGGAGGCTTTCATGACGATAGTGTTAAAACGGAGAATTCCTTACCTCTGATATTTTTAAACAATCAACAAAGATAGTTTGTATTTTTTTATTTATGTTTATGATTGGTGTAAGAATTTAAATTTTTATGCCGAACAATATCTTGTGATGTGTTCATGTGACATTTCAAAATGAACGTTTTGCACCAATTTTCATACTTTAATTATGTTGTTGTTCATTATAGCATAGCTTTTTAATATATCCTGACATGCATAAAATAGTCAGATAGACCAATCAA
>NW_018191195.1:0-354 GCF_001263595.1 Phalaenopsis equestris
TCCGGTTCAATTGAACCGGTGCCTAGACATTGGTTTTGGCGCCTAGGAGCCAAGCTGTGCTGATGGTATGGTGCTTAGGCGCCAGTTCTGGGGCCTAGGCGCTAGATACAAAATTTTTCTTTCCCTGGGTTTAAGTATATCACAACATGTATAAGCCTTTTAAACAAAAAGTTCTCATTAATTTAACACCAAACCTCTTGTTTATTATGTCCTTAACATCTTCTATCTTTCAATTTTAAATTTGAAATTAATTTCAACATTCTAACATGGGCTACACAAACATAAAATTCATTAAACAATCAAATACCAGTACAATATCACACACAAACATCATTAAGCAAATAAACACAAACA
>NW_018191196.1:0-354 GCF_001263595.1 Phalaenopsis equestris
AATAGAAATTGATCATGAATTATATTTCCTTAAAAGTTACATTGTCGCCTAAACTACATCACCAGCCAATCAGACAATGTGAGTGTACTCAATTTGCAAGATTACCACTCTCCCGAGTCTTAGTTTCATTTACAACATATTTTAACATAACTCATTGTCACTTAAGTTATGTAAATGAAGCGAATGAGATATTAGTCATCACATAGAAATAAAAATTTTTCTATCTTAAAACAAATTTTTTTACTCTTTTCACCACTTCTTATCAAAAGAAATGAGTAAAGAAAGCTACTCACGAAGCATGAATAAAAAAAATGAAAAATTCATTAAATCAAAACAAATCCACTAGAAAATGTT
>NW_018191197.1:0-354 GCF_001263595.1 Phalaenopsis equestris
AAAAAAATATTAAATTCAATAGTATGTTTGGCTTAGTGACTAATTATAATCTTAATATGCTTTAAATTATTATGACAATGATATACATGAATAACCAAAAGAAAGTACAACTCATTTCCTTCTTCAAACTTTCATTTTAAATTTATCCATTCTCATGTCAATTTAAGTATTTACTATTTTTCACCTCTTTAAGAGATATAACAAAATTACTGTTTTACTCGAAGATATTCTAAGAATATGTACCTCAAGGTACCCTTAAAAATTTACCTAAAAGTACCCTCAAAATTGCACCCGAAAGTAAATCTTTACCATTTCCTTTATCATGTACGGGTACATCGCATCCCCTGCAAGTAC
>NW_018191198.1:0-354 GCF_001263595.1 Phalaenopsis equestris
TTTTTTTTTGTGGATCAGATGATGACAAGTTGATTGAGCATTTTCCTCTCATACCCAAAAAATAATCTTATTAAAAAATATTTATTTTTATTATTAGTAACTTCCCATAAAATTATAATATATCTTTTTGAATTTCATTATTTATCATAAATAGCTTGTAAAAAAATGTCCATGGAAGTTCTAAGAGCTTTGAGATTATTGATGTGTTATCAAGAAATTTTGGGTTTGACATGAATCTAGATACATTTTTGAATAAAAATATTCAGATTCAAATTAAAGATTATCCAAAGCCTCGATTTCAACAAGTTTATAGCCAAATTGGCTAATCATCTCTACAAGTTGAACCCGATGATA
>NW_018191199.1:0-354 GCF_001263595.1 Phalaenopsis equestris
CCTCGTGATGTTTTTACTTGATATTTTAGTGACAAATATATTGCTATGCTGAGCCAGGTTGTTGATTTGAAACTTTAAAGTTGATGATGATTATGATGTTTTGCATCAGCATCAACAATTTAAACAAACTTATAGACAAATACTATTGATAGTTTAGAGTCATTTTATGTCAATATATGCACGGAAGTTCATAAGTATTTTTTTTATATTTCTATAAAAGCTTTATAAAGTGTTTAGATCTCAAATTATGGTTGCAATCCCTCTATGCCGTACAATGCGTGCTATATTTAGTTAATTTATGCCTCTAGGGAAAATTTCTTGATTGATTCATATAATTAAATTATGCATGTGGGG
>NW_018191200.1:0-354 GCF_001263595.1 Phalaenopsis equestris
CAAATATATCTATGTTTCTTCCTCTTTTAATATTGAGCATATCCTTTATCCAATGTGCCATAAGTCTTTTGTCGATTTTCTTGTATTCAATGCAAAATTATGTTGGCCTAATTATTGAAAAAGAGGAGAACAAGGTCTACAATCAATGGGGGCATATTCTTAATGATGAGAGAAGCACATAATGATTCAAAGCTTACATATAATTATAGCTAAAAATGTTAAAGAGTGTAAAATCTAACATTCATTCTACCTATGTACACTCTCTATTATGTATGAGGATCACAATTAGTGGTACATGATATGAGCTAGGATTGCTTTGGTGAAGTTTGTCTTTCAGTTGATATGCTACTTAAG
>NW_018191201.1:0-354 GCF_001263595.1 Phalaenopsis equestris
ACTCAGTGAAGAAGGTGGAGAAGTCGACTACCCCAGAAACCTCTCGATCCCTACCAAAGTTCGAGATGGAGAATTGCAATGATATATAAATATATAAGTGTCCATGTGTGTGTATAACCAAATAAATATAAACAAGAATACAAAATATAGATATTAATTTAAACTCAATATAAAAGTATGAACAAGTTATGTTTCAGTCGAACATGGCTTTGCTTGTATTTAGCTTGATAAGAAATACCGGTCAAATACTAATTAATTATGGAGCCAAAGCACAACATATTTTTTTCGTTGCCCTAACAAGTAAATATAGCTCAATATAAGCAAATAGTTGGATCATTTATTATTATTATTATT
>NW_018191202.1:0-354 GCF_001263595.1 Phalaenopsis equestris
TACCAATTAAAAGACATCAATATCAATAATCTTTTTTTAATTACGTACACGAGTTTCTTAGTGTTCCCAACTAGTACGATAGGGGAATGAACTCAATCAAGCAATCACACACATAGAAACATACTATATAATCAATATCTATAATAATCATTTCATTTATATTTGCACATTATACAACATACATGTCTAAGAATTAATATCTATACTAATTTAAATATGTTGAGAGCATGTCGTTTATTTAATATGATTAAATATTCGACAAAACTAAAAAGAAAAAATAAATTTGTCATGACATCAATATAACTGGTGACATTGGCAATAAATGTATTTGGTCTAGAAGAAACCAATAACATT
>NW_018191203.1:0-354 GCF_001263595.1 Phalaenopsis equestris
ATGATCTTTGATGCAACGTACATGAACTCAACTAATTTGGCATGTCGTAGATACATCAAGCTAACACATTAGTTAATTATTGAAGATATTAAATGGTCAATTAAACAAATAGAAGACATTACGACTCAACATATGTCATAAGATACCCGTCAATGCCACACATAATGACTTTATCCATTTCTTTAATTGTTATTCCCATTTATATATAAATAGGGGTCATATATATGGGAGGGGTGATATGATACACGACAATGTGATGAATTAAGGTATGGATGAACTAAATTTTGATTGCCATCACCCTCCTTTAATATTTCTTTGTGATGAAACGATATATATATATATATATATATATAT
>NW_018191204.1:0-354 GCF_001263595.1 Phalaenopsis equestris
AAAAAAAAAAATCCACTATACCCAAATCATTCTTTCCACGATTTCTAGCCCCGATCTTAATTTTTCAAAATTCAACATTCCTATCTCCACCAAAAATCCGTCCAAATACCTACCACCAAAACTATAAACTTCAACTGACATTTTATCTATAACCATACATCTGTTGAAATTTTGATCGACATAAAATGACACAATACCACCTCCGAGAAATCTGCAAAGGGGTAAAAGCTTATTATGGAGGATGTGCATGAAGAAAATTTTCAACCACAACAAATACTTGCCGCCTTCGAGAGGAGACAATCCGGTGAGGTCACTCATAGCCACAACGACGACTTGCCAGATCAAGGGATAAAA
>NW_018191205.1:0-354 GCF_001263595.1 Phalaenopsis equestris
TGTGTGTGCGGTACAAACAGAAATATCTAGCCTTTTTTGAATTAATTAAATCAAGAAAATTAACAAGGACATTAAAAATTCATAACTAAATAATTAAATATCACAAAAAATATAAAATAAAATGGTATAAATGTAGTAATACTAGGGGAAGAAAAAAAATAAAACCTAAGTAAATTATCACATACTTAATTCAAAGATTGATTAAAATAATTAAATCATTAAAAAAATCATAAAAATTGAATATAGTCAAAATTAAGTAAAAAATTGGAGTGATTGAGATTTCAGAGACTAAAATTTAAGAAGAAATTTGAAATTTTTCATAAAATTGAAGATTAATCCGATAAATAAATAAAT
>NW_018191206.1:0-354 GCF_001263595.1 Phalaenopsis equestris
ATCCATGCCCAACTTTGCTCCTCTCTCATGCAGGGGCGGACCCAGGTAGGATTCTGGAGGGCAATCTATTCTCTCAAATTCAAATTTTTACTTATATGAGAGTACAATATGATCTTTTGCCCATCACTAAATGTCAGTTTTGTCCCTCCTGAAATATTATGCTGTCCATTTTCTCATACACTATAAATACGTGAGAAAACACTGTTAGGAAACCATACCTCCCCATCTCTTAATCTCTCTCAACTGCAATGGTGGTTGTGGGAGGAGCCGCCGATCGGAATCGCATGGCTACGAGCTTTGCAACCCGTGAGATCTACTCTGATGCTGAGAGAATGAAAAGGGAAGACGATGGAG
>NW_018191207.1:0-354 GCF_001263595.1 Phalaenopsis equestris
ACCTAGTCAAGAAGGTAGTCGACCCAACTCTACCTGAGACTCCTTGTTAATAATCTATGAATTGTGTCGTCCAAGGAAACCCCGGTAGCCCTGAGGTTAAAAGAAGAAAACTTTAAGTTCTATGACCTATAAAGGTAGAGCTCAAAGATGTGTGACTTATACCTATCAAATAAACAGCACGGAGGCCACATGAAAGAAGAGAAATAAGAGGTTCAACTACAAAGCTGAAAATACTCCAATTAAGAACTTATAACCCATATGGGTTGGGAAAGCATCTAATACCCTCAGTATGATAGACAACCACCTTAGTAAAATTCTATGATAGTTCAGTCGTATTGAAGAAGCACGGGGCTT
>NW_018191208.1:0-354 GCF_001263595.1 Phalaenopsis equestris
TCTATCAGCGAAGTGTAGGAAATGAAGCTTTTTTAATTCTAATCAAACGCCAGTTTAGATTGAGCATTAACCTTATTTAGACATATGAAGGAAACATTTACTAAGTTTACATATTTATTTTCTATTTACTAAACTCTTAAATTTTTTCAATGTTTTATGCACCGATTTTTCCTAATTTTATTTTAGATAAAATTTTGGCATATTATAGTAATTTTTTAGCCCTCTACTGAGTTATATTTACTCACTCTTAACTTATCTGCTTGTGTTAGTTCCCAAAACGATAAGACACGAGTTAAGTAAAAACTATTGGTTATCATTGAGAGCTCAATGTTAATATGTTGTTATTATAGATTT
>NW_018191209.1:0-354 GCF_001263595.1 Phalaenopsis equestris
TTTTGTTGGTTCTTCTAACTAACATTACCCTCAAGTGACAAATTTCCTCATTGTTATACCAACTAAGTTTTAACTCGTTGCCATCACATCCGTATATCCCTATATCTGAATGCTTCATTGAGGTGGTGTTTGGGGTCATTCACGCTTGATACATACACTGTTGGCTAGCCAATGTTATTATTTGTAATTTCATTGCAAATGTCATGCATGCTCACTTTCCTTTTATGTAAAGTTAGATCAAGAACAAGACATCATTTACCTTTATCTACTTCTCTCAATGTCTTGTCACTAAGGTAAACCTTTTCTGTTTATGCTAAATGAATTCTAGTCATGATTATTGAATATATTGAAATC
>NW_018191210.1:0-354 GCF_001263595.1 Phalaenopsis equestris
ATCAATGATTATATTAGATAGTACAAACATTTGATTGTTCTTAGATTGATATCCATAAAGTTTTAATGAAATACATATTATTCTCTTTTCATTGTGTTTTTATAATGTAGGAGTATGAGGATTCACTGCTTTGGTTAGCTTACTATTGTCTTAAACTATACTTTAAATCTAATTATTTAATTAAAAAATGAATAATATAAGAGGAAATATTTGTAGTAGGTGCGAACAACCAGAAATGAGGCAAATTTAATTTTATTGCTTTAAATTACTTTCTTTAGTGTCTGTTTCCTTAGTTTATTGATAGATATAGAAAAAAAAATATAAAAATTAATTAATTTCAATCGTTCAATTGCC
>NW_018191211.1:0-354 GCF_001263595.1 Phalaenopsis equestris
GAGACTCATCTTCCATGTCCAAGCTGTCGATAAATAATCTACTCACAATATTGTTATTTGTATTTTTGAATTGGCCAGTATATAAATAACATTCTCAATAATAAATGAGTATGTATTAAGTTTGGGGACCGTGAATCCTACTGTATAAATGTGTGAACTTTGTCACAATTCAAAAGGACATACAATGCAGCTGCTCGAATCTCTTTATTGGTTAGATATCGTGTGTCATGTCTCTCTGGTGGCATTCTGATATTTGATATATGGATATTTCTGGCTGTGGAGATGTCACATACAATTTGAACTCTTTAATGACCTTGGTCAAAATAATATGAGCAGAAAGTTATCGTCTCCTGC
>NW_018191212.1:0-354 GCF_001263595.1 Phalaenopsis equestris
TATATATATATATATATATTAAATCACTCATATGGTGACCCACTCCTACAAAAAAGTCACACATGACCACCTTCAATGTCTGAAGAACCTTTTGTTCAAGTTTACCGTCAGCTGCATTTCATCTTAAGCCCTGATTCTCAATTTGAATGTTGCTTACAATTTCAGGGTGATGGATGTATTTTTCTTGTGTTGGAGTTCTGTGCTGGAGGAGATCTAGCTGCTTACATTAAGCGGCATGGAAGACTGCATGAACATATCGTTAGGAAGTTTATGATACAGCTTGGTATTTCCACCTCAGTTTTCCAAGAATACATGTTATATTTATGGAAGATTTACATACATACCACTCAATTC
>NW_018191213.1:0-355 GCF_001263595.1 Phalaenopsis equestris
AAAAAAAAACATTAAAACTTTAATGAAACCTTAACAAAAAAAAATCGTCCAACGTGGCTTTAACCCAACTATCTGGGTTTACAAAGATCTTTTGGAAGACACAATTTGTGGTTACTGACAAGAATCTTCTGGTCATAGTAGGTTTGACTACCTCTCAAACTAAGTAAACCAACACATCTTGATGACCCCAGGACGACGAAGCCATAAACATCTTGACCGAGTCATCTAAAAGTTTAAATAAACTAAATTAATGAAGAAAAACATAATATTTCATGTTAACTTTGTTTTGTAGAGCTACTGAAGACGAAAGACAGACATCACCCAAGATTTACTTTACATGTTATTAGGGTGTGCT
>NW_018191214.1:0-355 GCF_001263595.1 Phalaenopsis equestris
CCATCCCACCAAGATCAACTCTCTGATACCAATTTGATATGCCTCGACACCAAAATCAGTGAACAAACCACAAAAAATGACAATAGATAGGTGGAAGAAACACAAATAAGGGCTGCTCTTACAAAATTCAAAGAAAATAAGCAAGATACAAAGTTGATCTATTATTTGAAGGGTAGAGCGACTCTCCCACACCCTAGATGTCGCTAGGAGCACCACAAGAAGAAATAAAATA
Organism: Phalaenopsis equestris; assembly: GCF_001263595.1. Classification (NCBI taxonomy): domain Eukaryota; kingdom Viridiplantae; phylum Streptophyta; class Magnoliopsida; order Asparagales; family Orchidaceae; genus Phalaenopsis; species Phalaenopsis equestris. The sequence goes on from NW_018191214.1 coordinate 233, forward strand.
GCAGCCACAACAAAATATGCATAAAAAACCAAGCCTTAGGTTTTTCCCTTCAGGAGAATTCTCCCTCGGAATTTTAAAAACTTTCCTTCCAAGCCATCCTCTCAAACTCCTTTAATTTCTCCT
>NW_018191215.1:0-355 GCF_001263595.1 Phalaenopsis equestris
AAAAAGGATGATTTATACACATAGCACAATTCTTTATGGACTCACATTTTTAATAGGGCTGTCAAAAAGGCTCACTGTTCGCGAACAGTTCGTGTTTTGCTCGTTTTTTGCCAACAATTCATGTTTGGCTCGTTAAGAATCTCATATTTAATTTGTTCGCTAAGTTAACCTATAGCACACAATTTATTAATGTACTCGCATTATTTAAAATGAAGTACCTCTTTTCATGCAAATGTTTTGATGTGATTATGACACTGAAGTGTTATATATTTAAATATATAAAAATTATGTGGTGTGTATGTAATTCCCCTAGAAAGACGAGTAGATTAATAGGAACTATTTCAAGCTTTATTTC
>NW_018191216.1:0-355 GCF_001263595.1 Phalaenopsis equestris
CTGCAAACAACCCATTTTGATAGCCCTAGTTATTTTAACATTCATTTTCATATTTAACCTTTTTTTTCTTCATAATTCTATATATCTACACATATAATGGATTTATTTTCTAATTATTATTTCTATGCATGTTAAAAATATTTTTCCTTTTATTTATTTATTTTTAATCACACACATACTTAGGGTAGGCATTATTGGCTATAATAATAAAATTGAATTGAACGAAGCTCGTTTGATTAATTCGATTCAATTTTAAAAGAAATTGATTTTTCTATTTTAAATTTTAGTACTTGATTTTCAATTTTGAGTAGGTTTTAAAATCTATTAAACCAAAAAAAAAAAAAAAAAAAAAAAA
>NW_018191217.1:0-355 GCF_001263595.1 Phalaenopsis equestris
CCTTTATAAGTAATTTGGTATGTGTTGGTAAAGAAACTGAACGATGTTTTGTTTTTGAAATGGATGAATCTGTTATCCTCGGTGATTGACAAAGTTTAGTTGGTACTCAAGTTGGTTTACTCTAATGAATTTTCAAAGGAGACTTGGTATAATATTTGGGTAGATCAGTTTTCTGATGGATGTAAGTTTCTTGGGCAAGAAGTCTTCTTTTCATTGTTGCAGAAAATGCATATCCCATCTTGTTTAAAAGTTGGGAAATAATAAATCTTTCTTTTTATGTGAGCCTTTTGAATACATAATGTATTACTTGGATTGACTAGGATCTTTCCCTTTTTGAAGGAGAAGATGGAGGAAT
>NW_018191218.1:0-355 GCF_001263595.1 Phalaenopsis equestris
TAGTATCAACTCTGCTTCCCAAGAGGAACCTGACGTGAATGTGGGCAGACAAAGTTTCAATTGACCTTTAAGATCGCTGGCAGATTTGACATCTCTTAGAATTTATTTCTTCATTTTAGGGGAATTCTACACATCCCACTCATTTACGTAATTCACTGACTGAACAACCCTCTTTGGTAGCAAATCTCTAGAATATTGTACTGACTCAGGTGATTGGAGTGGGCTTCTTCCTCCCCCACCATGTCCATGAGTTGACGGTAAAGTAGCAGCAATCTTCTACATACTTTTGTACCCATTGGTGTCTATTAGGGGATGTAACCTACTCCCTCGCAGAAGCAGATAGGTCTCCAACAAT
>NW_018191219.1:0-355 GCF_001263595.1 Phalaenopsis equestris
TTTACTAGGTTATAATTTACAATTACCATGAAAATGTGGCGAATTCGTTTCTACCTTTTAATTAATTATATTTCAATCATCAAAAAGATTTTATTAAGATCAAAATTACCTATTTTTCCCTTAGATTAGTCCTAAATTTGATTAAGGCACCAAAATCGTAAATTACCATTTTGCCTCGAGGGCCCTCCATTTCATAACTTATCAAATATAATTCAACTGACTTTGAATGTCATAATCCTTTTAAGGAGGTCATATACTACTACTTAGAGATGTCAAATGTTAGTGTCTCTTGGTTTTGAGAAGAATGTTATGTTACTTACATCTGTTGACCTCACTTTTGATTGAGGTCTAGAAA
>NW_018191220.1:0-355 GCF_001263595.1 Phalaenopsis equestris
CCTAATGAACAAGAAGCAATCTCAAGCTCAATATTCAAAAGTATCTAGCTCGGTCTCTAATGCATTGAATTCAAAAATGGAAAACAAAAATGAAGTTCAATCTTCATACATGTTACATTAGAAGAAGAGGAATCTGACTCTGCCACTATGATATGTTGAATCAGATCAAACAATCGATCTTTGTCTTTGAACGTATTAAACCTTATATGCACACTTTGTCTAGAAACATATTGAACTAGAGAGAAGGGGTATTGACTCAACTGTTGAAGTTTATTAAATCAAATGAATGACTGTATTCATGGGATTGTGAGTTGACACTGGACATATTGAACTTCGCTATGTGCATGGGGTCATT
>NW_018191221.1:0-355 GCF_001263595.1 Phalaenopsis equestris
AATAAATCAAATAAATAAAAATGTAGGCACAGTAGTGAGACGCGGCTCTCCGAAAAATAAAAAAATAGAAGGAAAAAAAAAATACTTGTGTACAAAAATCATGTGCTGGATTCGACATGATTTTCTTTTACTTGGTACGTTTCACTTTAAACATTGTCGATTATATCATATACATTTAATATTTTTACTTTATTTAATTTTCCAGATACGCCAAAGCTCTATAAATTGAGACTTCAGCCCACAGCAATCTGAACCATACAAGAAAACCTCCCTATTAACCAACCATGGTTTTCTCCTCAATGATTAAGTCCCTTCTCTTCGCCGCATCCCTCACAATCCTTCTCGCCAACCCATC
>NW_018191222.1:0-355 GCF_001263595.1 Phalaenopsis equestris
TATTTACATATCTAACACCTAAACTTCCATTTTTATATTTATACTACCCAAAATTTTCATATCACATCAGAAATGCCAATATTTTTAATTTTAAAAAGTGAAAAACATCTTTCTATGCATAGGTATGATAACATATATGTGAAAATTGATGTTTAGGTGTTAAATATATAAAATACATAAGAAATGAGTGGTATGCATGTAAATCATCCTTAATTTTAATAAATAAAAACTGTCTTTGTGAACCCTGGAGTCATTATCCTTGATCAATGTTATCACAGTTCTTTTCTTTTGGCCTCAATGAGTTAAAATGACAAATCTAGCTTATCTTGAATGATATTCTTGTGCTTTGTGTTCT
>NW_018191223.1:0-355 GCF_001263595.1 Phalaenopsis equestris
GATAATCCCCACTTATGTATTATTGCTCCCAAATATTCAAGGGCTAGTAAAGTTGTAACCTATATCAGCATAGTTGAAATATTTAAATTGGGTTAGACCCCATAGTTTTTATCTTTTCAGGTTTTCTAAGTAAAAAGCTCTTGTTGTTCCCTCTATCAGTTCTTCTTATATCTGTGTAAGTGTTGGATAGACTTATAATGCTAAATATGTTAATATATCACTCTACCGTCATAAATTCTCTCAACATGCAACACTTGGTGTAATGATATATATGTAAATCATATAAATATACATGTTAATTAAGTAGTGTATGAATTATAAGTCAGTATTATCAATTTCACCATTAAAAAAAAAA
>NW_018191224.1:0-355 GCF_001263595.1 Phalaenopsis equestris
TTTGAGGTTCTAAAATAGCGATGAATTTGAGCACAAATCAATCCTCCAAAACCCTTCCAAAACAACGAAGAAATAGCCCAAGTCAGTGAAGAATTTGAGCACAAAACAACCCTTAATACATAAAACAACACTAAACATCATGAGAAAACATCCACACATCACGATATCAAGGTTAACTACTTAAAAAGTTTTTTTGCAACAAGTTGTACAATATTCTCAAACATATGGTTGGGACAAGTAAAGATTCTTTGAAAATGAATTGAAGCAACAAATATATAAAGCATTGAGCTCCGAAGAAAGAATGCTGCAATAAAGAGTGACAAAAATAATTTTTATTTTGAGCAAAAGCACTGAT
>NW_018191225.1:0-355 GCF_001263595.1 Phalaenopsis equestris
TTATTTGGATTTTATTTGAATTTCCATAGAAATTCAAATGGCTACAAGAGTAAAAAGAGGAAAGCCTACAGAAGATTTTGACACAAGAAGATTTCTCAACTATAAGGCCCAACATAGTTACAATACTTAAATGGGCTCAAGAAAATTGATCTAGGAATGAGCATTTGCTAACCTGAGAAGCAAGATCGAGAGGTTGATTTTCACTAGAAATTTGGAGAGATTCTGCTACTTCATTGCAGTGGCAATAGTCCCAATAATCTGTGAGTTCTATGCCAACTTGTGATTTACTTCAGAGGATCACATTTTTGTAAGAGGTAAGCAAGTTAAGTTTTCTAGAGAAAAGATCAATGCATTT
>NW_018191226.1:0-355 GCF_001263595.1 Phalaenopsis equestris
AAAAAAAAAAATTGCAATCAAGAATTGGCCACAAACACAGATAAAAACAGCTGCAGGGATTCCTTGGCCTTGCCAACTAATTATTGTAGGTCCGTTAAACAATTTGCTCAAATGCATATCACCTAGCAAATTTTCTTCAAACTATTACTTTTCAGTGGAGCACACAAGTAGAGAGAGCATTCATCTGATTAAATATGGCACTAGCAATGCCACCACTTTTGCTCTTCCCAATTTAACCAAACCATTCACAGTCGATACAAATGCCTCCAATTAGGGCATTGGTGCAGTATTATCCCAATACACTGCATAAAAAAAATACAATAGGCATCAACTTACATTTGCAAGATGTTCGCCA
>NW_018191227.1:0-355 GCF_001263595.1 Phalaenopsis equestris
TAACCAAAAGAAGAGGATCCCCTCTGAAAGCCCCATCCTACAATTGTTCTAACATAGCTCAAGACCAAGAACCCCAAGTTTATTTGATCAAATTCATACTTCGGCGGTTACCAAAGCCCTGCAATGCTTCTAAGAGGTTTGCAGGAGTCTTCTAAAGCTTCTATAAGCACTTGATTGAGGCCACACCTCTCAGGAAAAGGTAATGAACTCTCCCCCCAAACTTAGCTCATTTTTTACTTTCATGGCAATACACTTGAATTCATGGGCATGTAACCGTATGGATATGTTCGCTTAGGTTAAATGCACATGTAGGAATAAAACACACTTAATTTTGTTGAGTATCGAGTGAGATCGA
>NW_018191228.1:0-355 GCF_001263595.1 Phalaenopsis equestris
GTCATAATTATATAATTTAATCTTAATGAAAGACCAAATGAACTTAAAGAGCATATCAATTATTTTTTTGAATCTTGTTATATAAAATATATCTAAACAAATAACATGATGTATCATATTCATAGGAAACCAAACATTACTATAATTTAAAAATACGAGTACTCACATATTAGATTGGCAGTTATTTCACATTTCACGCGTGGCATCAACATCTAACGCTTCTAATGATTCTTATAAATAAAACACAATCTATGATATACATTCTAATATTATTAATTTTTTAACAATATAATTAATTTTTAAATTATCCAATTTTTTGAATGATCAATCTTTAAAATCTAAAAGTTTTTTTTTT
>NW_018191229.1:0-355 GCF_001263595.1 Phalaenopsis equestris
TTTTTAAAATTAAAAAATTCTCCCTCAAATTACGAAAGCTTGAGATAAAGCTCGACAAATAATTGAAGTCTAGCTAAGAGGAATGGGTTATGTAAGCCAACCATCTATTCAATTCTACAAATATCCATATTTGCAAAATTACCCAACTTTTTCTTAAAAGGTACAAAATTAACCTACTTAAACAAGACATAAATGCAAACTTCATAAAATTAAAAAGATAATTATAAATATGAACCTCTAGACTAATTTCAAGTAATAATCATGTCAGTAGTAACTATTAAATGGGATTTCGCGAGGCTTACATTGCTAAGGAGCCAATTTGTTATCATATTACATGGCTATAGATTGATTTTTT
>NW_018191230.1:0-355 GCF_001263595.1 Phalaenopsis equestris
TCCTGATGTAATATTTTTCCAATAATACTAGAGCAAAAGGTTTGTGTTCCGATGGATGAAGACTTTAAAATTCTTATCTGGCAACCTTATAAGAACATTGCACCAGTTAACCTGTCATCTTTAAGTTACCCGGTTGTGCATCTGCTTGGTAAAATGAGAAGTGTCAAAATGGTCCCCTAATTCTTTGCAAAATGTCATTATAGTTTCAGTATTTATAAAAGTATCAATTTAGTCTTCATATTTTCTCAATGTAGGTTGAAATAGTTCTCATTGAAGACTTTTAGCCCCCATTAAAAGATTATAGGGATCAATTTAACATTTTGACGCTTTACTCTTAGCAAAATCAATAGTTTTT
>NW_018191231.1:0-355 GCF_001263595.1 Phalaenopsis equestris
ATGAAACAAATGTGAAATATAGGACCCCGCCAAAAATTAGGGAGGGTCAATTTCAAATCAAACTCACTTCGATCAATTCCGTTCATCGCTCATAAAGTACCACCATATTTGGGGTGCCACTACTTCAGATTTAGAGATTCTAGAACTCCTCTATCTAAGGGTGATTAAACAAAAAAGTTTAGAATCGAGGAGTTATCTAATTATACTTGCTCGAGGAAGAAATGAGCTAAGTATATCAGGGGAATAGGCACACTATTAATGTATGAAGACAAAATCACATGACTAAAGATGTAGAGAAAAATTAGTCCACATTGGAGTAACCAAAAAGTCCTGTAGTTTATTTTAAATAATTATA
>NW_018191232.1:0-355 GCF_001263595.1 Phalaenopsis equestris
TTTTTAGCTGTTTTGTTGGCTTGGAGAGCTTTAGAGTTCTATCTGAAGCCACTTTTTTTATTCTTTTTAATATTTTACCTGTTTTTGTTTTCCATCTGCAAATATATACTTGTTATTGGTTTTGTTTCTTTGGCTTGGGTATACATGTAATTTTTGGGTTTTGTTTTGGGTGTGTTGTACTGTGAGAGGACGAACCTCTAGGGGCGAGTTATTTCGATGTCTTTTTTTAGGATGTTTAGACGGGGATCCTCCTCCCCTCCCCTTTCTTTTATCTTTTCTTTATATTAACACGTAAGGAGCTACCGTTGCTCTTTCCCCCAAATATATATATATATATACATATACATATATATAC
>NW_018191233.1:0-355 GCF_001263595.1 Phalaenopsis equestris
AATCAATTAAAATTATTAATTAAAAATATAATAAACATCAATTAAATTCAATTTAAATGTATATTTTAATATAAATAATAAGATTTAAATCACATCCTTTTCCTTAGTATTTTATGGCTATGTAATTGGGATTATCAAAACGATTCATTGTTTGCAACTAGTTGGTATTCGGCTCATTGAGCAAACGAGCCGAATACAAACAATTTTCTTAGCTCAATATATGAACGAGTTGAACACGAACAATGACATTTTTTAACAGGTTGAACTCGAACCGAGCCTAAACTAGCTCAAACTCGGCCCGTTTGCACCACTACCTACAATAACAAGATGCTAAAAATTTATTCTACTGCCGCGA
>NW_018191234.1:0-355 GCF_001263595.1 Phalaenopsis equestris
CTAACTTGTACAATATTTGTCAACGTTGTATAAGGTTTTAGGGTGACTGTTTTGTAAATGTCAACGTTAAGATGATAATGTATCGCTCTGCAGCTGCGAAATTTCTGGCACTTATTATTTATATATTTTACTTGTTTGTTTATCGATTGAAAAGTAATGCAAAGCTTCAGGTTTCAATAAGTGAGCTCAGGTCAGCTACTTCATCGGCTGGGCTCAATTCGCGAAAACAATTTGATTATGCAGCTTGCGCGAAGTGATGAAATCTCCATGTCAAACTCCTTATAAAAATTCTTGTTTGATATATAGTTGTATTTATGTATACACACAATTCTTATTCATTTACATATTCTTATGT
>NW_018191235.1:0-355 GCF_001263595.1 Phalaenopsis equestris
TAACAATGACGACGAACCCCTTCTCATTCAACCGGCGCACCTGGCATACAACCCGTCTATGTATGCTGTGAAGACGAGCGTGAAATGGGAAGTTGGAAGTTGTGAGGGTCTTTGTATGCCGATGATCCTACCATGATCCTGCCGTTGCCTGTCAGTTGGAGATCCGATGAGAGGAAGACATAAAGAGGTTGAAGGATGAGAAAGATGGGAGTTCGGATGGCTTTGTATGTCGCGACTCCATCGTTAACTTCTTGCTGGTTCTAATTGTGACTGCATCTTTAAGGTAGGCAAGGGCTTCAGTGAGCTGATGAAGGTTTCCGTATCCCACCATTCCGTCGTGCCTTCCTAAACGATC
>NW_018191236.1:0-355 GCF_001263595.1 Phalaenopsis equestris
AGTGCCTTCTGCTCCATGGATGCGATGGCGGACCGGCGGTTTGATCCATCACATGAAAAGGTATTTGTTTGCTAGAGTTCAATCGACAATGGGCTTGGCGGCTTGGGATGCGAAGAGGCTAGCGAGGGAAATTGGATCGGCAAGCAACAGAGAATTCGGAGTGTTCTAAGTGCTGGGAATGTGGAAAGACAACCCAATATTTGGATTGAATTTTTTTAAAAAATTATTTTTTATTATTTTTATTAATGAGCATTTAATAGTCTAATCACTTTTTCAGCCTATAAATAGGCCCAAAGAGATGGTTGAAGTGGAGATACGGGGTAGAGTCACAGTAACCCTCTTGCGGCGGAGCGTC
>NW_018191237.1:0-355 GCF_001263595.1 Phalaenopsis equestris
ATTGAAGTCAAATAAAAGTGTTTAAATGTCATTTTGGGGTCAATTATTCTAATGATACTACTTAATCTTTCCTTAATTCTCTTCGTTGTGCCCTTAGGAAATCACGTAGATTCTTATGTTGGTGATGTTTGAAACACCTTCAATAACCTTAAATGTTTTTAAAGCAATCTCAGTGGAATTAACGACTTTAATATTACTCAACTTTTTCTTTTGGAGATAACTCTAAAAGAGTTTCATTAAAGAGTCATGAAAAAGCTTTATCAGTTAAGTTTCACTAGACACCCATCTGATTCTTTTTTTCCGTTAAATTCATTATGTCAATCTCGAGCTTCTTCTGAGAGCTTTTTCTTTTTGA
>NW_018191238.1:0-355 GCF_001263595.1 Phalaenopsis equestris
TGACTCTGGTTATTTAAGATGTAATTAACTATAAGTGATTGTCTCTATAGGGAATTAGGAACTCAGGTATAATAAACCCTACATAACCTTTAAATTAGATAGGGGAACTTGTTGGTCATACACAAAAAGTTCGCAGGACAAATATATGTCATAAATCTCTTAATTTGCGAGATTGGGTTCATCGTCAAGGTATACACTTATCTTTGAAAAATGTGTATTATCTGCGGTATCGGACGCGATTATTGAAACTATTAGATGAATGAGATACATTCGGTCTCTTTTTTCAAAATTAGAACACATTATCTTTAAAATTAAAAAAATTATATACCTTTTATATTTGATTAAATTTATAATA
>NW_018191239.1:0-355 GCF_001263595.1 Phalaenopsis equestris
TTTTAAGTACATAAAATTTGTGTGTTACATGCAAAAATATAAGAATTTTGCGATATGTATGTAAACTTCAATTTATTTATCATTATTATTTGCATGAAATTATAGTTGATATTCTGAAATTAGAGGTTCTTGAAGCTCAGGTGCACACAAAAAAGGTATTAGCATGAATCTCAAAGAATCAGGAGATGATGTGTCAAAGGAGGGCCAACAAACACGAGACTCCGGAGCTCGTGCGATTGATCAGAAGCATCAAGTTCATGGCCAAACAAATCACGGGCAGCCCAAACTTGAGTAGTTTGATCATCGGTCAAGTACAGAAGACTCTATGGACATCCCCATGGAAACAACCCAAAAG
>NW_018191240.1:0-355 GCF_001263595.1 Phalaenopsis equestris
ATAATAATAATTATTATTATTATTATTGTTATAATAATAATATTATTATATTATGACGTAAAAATATCACATACGCTCCTCCCTATCTCTCCAAAACCCATCACAAAACCGTCGCGATAGTCAACCGCCACCTTCGCATGCGTACCCTAGTCCCCAGTTGCTCGGTCGCGCGAAGCTCCTCGCCGGCGAAACTCCTTCCAGCCGGCATCTTCTCCTCACCCAAGGAAGAGCTTGCATGGAGGCTCTCTCTCCCGCAGCGGTCGAACCTTCTCCCTCGCGCCCGAGCAACATCGATCACCGATCCCTGCTAAAAATCCCGTCATCGTTGTCTCATCCTCTTCAATGCCGAGACCCA
>NW_018191241.1:0-355 GCF_001263595.1 Phalaenopsis equestris
TTAGTTTTCCAATTTAATACAATTTGGCACATTAGTTCAGCTAACTAGCTTCAGGTTCAAATGAGTTTTATTCACCGGGAGGGCAATACTCCGGTAGACTGGCTAGCTAAGAGAGGCAATAATATGGTTTTTGTTGGTTTGCACCCCCAACTCTCTTTAAAGAGACTTCTACTTTGGGATAATTTAGATATTCATTTTATCATGATTTAATGTTTTTTTGGCTGTTTGGTTTCTCCTCTCCTTTTATAGTGCTTTATCCTTTTTACCGCAAATGCTTTCCTTTGTTGCTATGTTTAGGTTTGTTGGGATCTACACTTTTGGATGCTATGAATTGTGGCTGACGTTTGGAGGATCT
>NW_018191242.1:0-355 GCF_001263595.1 Phalaenopsis equestris
TGGGAATTTAGTGTTATGTATATGAAGATAAGCATAATAAATTTGATACATCGTCAATGAATTTCTATCATTTGGTATGAATCTCAAGATATATGGATCTCGATGTATCTTTTTGAGTAAAAAACTTTCAAACTTTGATAACAAGTCATCTGGAAGTTAGATTTCAGTAAAATTACAGTCAAATAGATCGGCTTAACGAGACGGACCCAATGATACCAAAATCAGTCAAATTCGAGTCAAATCAAGCACAGATCAAGACACTTAACCATTTTTGGAAGCTTTCCAGGTATATTTGGTATGTCAAATGAATTTCAAATCGATGAGCTTATAGTCGAATCGAGCGTCTCGACAAGAC
>NW_018191243.1:0-355 GCF_001263595.1 Phalaenopsis equestris
GTATAACTATAAAAAATAAAATTTAGGTGCTAGATGTATAAATACATAAAAATTGAGCGGTATGTATATAAATTTCCCTTTATTCGTATATAACTACATAAGCATTTCACCATTAAAGGAAAAAAAACGCAATTTTCAATTTTTTTGGGGAAATATGGATATGTGAACTTATTTTAATTGTCTTAAAGACCATGTTTTATAGCAATAACTGATCGTACGTCCGACAACAATCCAAGTCCGAAGATGTGCAAGTGTCTTGTTGTTTGTCTTTGACGCTCATAATAATAATAATAGCAGTAATAGCTGTATTTATTTTGCAATCTCTGGGCCTTATAGCAATTAATTCATTTGTCAT
>NW_018191244.1:0-355 GCF_001263595.1 Phalaenopsis equestris
TTGGTATTTTCGGTGTTATTTCGCAGTATTATTGGTGCTATTGTTATTCCGCGGCGCGGAATAACACCAATACCACCACAAACCGAGGAATAGCATTGATAACATAACGGGTGTTACTTGGGTGTTATTCTGCGGTGTTATTGGTATTATTTTACGGTGTTACACTGCGGAATAACACCAATAACACAACACAATATTGAGTATATTTATATTTTTATTAAATTATTTATCTCTTTTCGAGTCAATTCAAGTCGAACACGAGCAAACAAATATTTGTTTGTGTTTGACTCATTTATATTTCAAGCTTAAAAAATTATTCTTGTTCGGCTCGTTAAGCTTAACGAACGAGCCAAAC
>NW_018191245.1:0-355 GCF_001263595.1 Phalaenopsis equestris
ATATATCTATTTTTAATTATTTTATACATGAAAATAAGACTTTCAAAATTATTTAATGAAATTTACATAGATAAAAACTATGAGTGTGTACATACATTTAATTCATTAAATTGAATGATAAATTTACAAATTTTTTATGTCATAAAATTTGTTTTCTAGCGTCAACTAAAATAAATGAGCTCCTTAGCCACATTTTCAATTTGTATATTTTGATTTCATTTTAGAATCAACTTAATCCTGAAAATTGTGGTTAATATGATCATCTTGATATGTATATAGTTTTGGTGTTTAGTTTTTCTTTTTTATTATTAGTTTTATCAAGTAATAAATAAATTTAAAATTTGAATCTAGATTT
>NW_018191246.1:0-355 GCF_001263595.1 Phalaenopsis equestris
GCTACTAAATAAATCCATAAGTGCTTAATGGCTTTTCTGTCTTGTTCTGGGCTTCTACTGAATAATAAAAAATGCTCCCTCATCTCTGGTTAGGGTGTCAAACATCAGTTCAAATATTGGCTTTCTGACTTCACTGGTTTCAGAACCTCCATTTGCCCTTTTAAATACTCAAGTTTTTATCTGCTCAAGGGAAGAACTAGACAGATTCAATTTGATGAGGTGTTGACAAAAATCCAGAAAAGGCTGCTCAAGTGGACAAATGCTTTTTTGTCCTATGGGGGGGAGAATCACATTACTTAAACATGTTTTATCTAATTTCTCTTCTTATATTCTCCAGATGGCAACTCTAAAGAAA
>NW_018191247.1:0-355 GCF_001263595.1 Phalaenopsis equestris
TCTCCTTAAGAAATGAAGCCAAAATGTGGTCGAATACCTTAGCTCCTGGTTCAATTAGGACATGGATTGACCTGACCCAGAAATTCTTAACAAAATATTTTCCACCTTCAAAAACATCTAAACATAGGAATATCATTACCACTTTTTATCAGTATAATTATGAGTCAATTTATGAAGCTTATGAAAGGTTTAAGGAACTCTTTAGGAAGTGTCCCCACCATACATTACGAGACTTGTTGCTTATTCAGACTTTCTATAAAAGGCTAGTAGAATCTCTTAGGTCGATCATAAATATAGCTGCAGGTGGTTTCCTTTAGTCTAAACCCTTTGATGAGGCCTATTCTTTGATTGAGGA
>NW_018191248.1:0-355 GCF_001263595.1 Phalaenopsis equestris
AACTATCTGTCACCTAGAAACTCTTAATAGAAACATATCATTAAATTTTATTTCCTTAAAAGTTACATTGTTGCTTAAACTACATTGTCATAGTCACCGGTTAATGTGAGTACACTCATCTTGTGAGATCACTACTCTCCCGAATTTTTATTTCACTTACAACAGATTTTAACATAACATATGTTATTTAAGTTCTGTCAATGAAGCGAATGCGATATTACTCATCACATTAAATTGAAAACAATTATATCAAAAAATAAATTTTTCTACTCGTCTCTACTTCATATCAAAATAAAATATCGAAGAAAACTACTCACAAAACATGGATTAAACACAATAAAAAACATCATTAAAT
>NW_018191249.1:0-355 GCF_001263595.1 Phalaenopsis equestris
CTTGACAATATAAGGATGAAATTTTGAAGAAGAAACAATTTCTGAAGTACATGCATGTCTTTCAATGAAAATTATATGTGAACCAACTTACATCATAAAATGTGCAACATATGCTTTTTGATGCAATATAAATGCACCAACTTTGAATGATGTGCATACTCTTTTTCTATTGAAATTCCAGTCTTGTCTCAATGACTTTTCCCGGGGATACATTGCGAACGATTGGGAATTTTGAAAAAAATTAAAAAATTTAAAACAAAAAATTAAAAAGAATAGTTCAAAATAAATAAAAGAAAATTTCTAAAAATGAAAATTTTTTATCAAAAAAAAAACAATATGAAGCAAAAAAAAAAAA
>NW_018191250.1:0-355 GCF_001263595.1 Phalaenopsis equestris
TATCACCCACTTCTTCAACTTCAGTCATTTATCAACATCGTAATCAATGTCAAAATGGCTGCGGTTTACATTGTTTAGATCCTTTTTTTATTAATTCGCGCTTTTCTTGTTTTTCTAGGATTTTTTGTTTTTTCTAGTTTATTGATTGCTCTAATTGGGTTCACTAGACTACAAAGAAATTGTTTTATTGGCTTGTTAGTAATAATCTTCATGCCAATATAAGGGAGATGGGATTGGTAATATTCTAGGGCTCCTTAAAATGTATTTGAGAATTAGATTTTTGCAGTTAGTTGGCTATGGAATAGTGAGGGAATGAAGTATGGGGGTTTGGCGATGTTTGTGAGGAGATAGGCGT
>NW_018191251.1:0-355 GCF_001263595.1 Phalaenopsis equestris
AACTAGTGAGTACCACACTAAACCTTGGATGGAGATGAGTCATGTCTAAGAGGGAGTGCAACTGTATAGGGAGATAAGTTTTGGTGGGAATCTAGAGTGACAGGCAAGAATCTTTCTCAATTTGGTCTTATGTTTAGAAACTATGGTCTGGTTGGTCATAATAGAGTAGGAAAATTGGGTAATCTAGAAGTGATAGGCTAAAATCTACTCAATACAGCCATATCAATCAGAAACCTAACTTTAGATAAGCCAATTTTCTTTATGCACTCGGGAGAGGGAAAAAAGTAGGTATGCTCTTATTTGTCTCTGAGTGCATTAAATTTTAAGCATTTCATTCTTAATCATTATCTAGGTT
>NW_018191252.1:0-355 GCF_001263595.1 Phalaenopsis equestris
TGATTGGTTGTGGTCAGTTACGTCGTCATTAGAGGCAATTAAAACGTAGCCGAAATCACAACTATTATAATCAAAAGACCTCGGAGGGGCATAGAGATAATCATATAGAGTTAGTACTTTGAGATATTTCTCCCCTAAATTCAAGATAACAAATCTAAAGGGGGTAGCGCCTATCCTACCTCTGGCGCTATTAGTCCTTACTTTGTCCACGATCTCCTTCTTTCATTGTGGTGGCTCTTATGGCATAATCTCCAGCATTAGATTGGTAGGTTGCAGACTCTAAGCGAAGGCTTACAATAAAGTGGTATGAATCTGATCTAGTATCTTCTTAGAGGATCTACTCCAAATTGTGCTC
>NW_018191253.1:0-355 GCF_001263595.1 Phalaenopsis equestris
CGGATGTATTCATTTTGCATTTTGTCTCTAAGTGTCTCATTTGCCTAATCATTCTCATCTAGGCAACACTTAAAACAAAAAAAAGAAAAAAAAATGCAAAATGAAATTTACAATAATGTACCTCTTTGAAATCACGTGGGAACTCCTTAATTGCAGATATGGCTATTTTGGATGCTTCTTCATGAGGATATCTAGAAGTATATTTCCAAGGAAAACTTGTTAAGGCCATTAGTCTTGCAACAAAGGTTAGAAATGAAATTTTCTCTTAGAAAATTAAAATTTACAAATTTCATTACCTATAAACACCACAAGATATGGCAGGGAATGCAATGTAGTGAATGTTGTTCTCCTTTGC
>NW_018191254.1:0-355 GCF_001263595.1 Phalaenopsis equestris
TTTTTTTTTGTGACATATCAAAATTCAATTAAAACTTTATAAAATCATCTTATAATCATTAGAGCATTCAAAATAAGAAAAGAAATACAATAAAAATAAAATGCAATATTTTATGACTTTCATAGCACACCTTAATATCAATAAAATAGATATTAAAAACTGTCAATAAAATGGCCAAGTATACAATTAAATTGTTAATTAACTAAAAATCTATAAAAAAATATAAAGAGAATTTGGTATGGTTTTAAACCCTTTGAACTAATCAAATTCCTTTAAGAAAATAAATAAATAAATAAAAAGATTTATCGGTTATTGAATTCAATACCTGAGCTGTTTTAAACCGATATTATAACGT
>NW_018191255.1:0-355 GCF_001263595.1 Phalaenopsis equestris
ATGCATATGTATGTAAATCTTCCTACAAAATATAAGATGATGATTACTACCAAGTTATTTGATGGTGTTCTCCAATAAAATCCTTGTAGAGCAGCCGGAAAGAGTTCTCCTGCTGCCAATACATACACAAAAAGCGCGTTCATGCCCATCCACTGAAGTAAAAGAGATGGCTTCCTAATATTTTTAACATCAACCTGCATGAAAAGAGAGTTAGCTGTCATTTTAAATTCGGTACTATATAAGGAAGATTGAGGATTGAGATTACGTTGATAAACAATTAGCAAACTTATAATAAATTTTATTAATAATTCTTAGAGGCCTTTGCATACATAGCACACAATTCTTATGTATTTAC
>NW_018191256.1:0-355 GCF_001263595.1 Phalaenopsis equestris
TGGGGATGATGCTTAAATCCTGTTGACTGAGAATCACTTCTCGTCCTCTAGTGGTGCAAAACATGTCTTCTCCATGACTCGTTTTGATTCCAGTCTAGGATAATGCTTAAATCTCGTTGGTTTAAAATCACCTCTCCGTCCTCTAGCGATGCAAACCATGTCCCTACAATGACTCATTTTGATTCTAACCCGTAATGACGCTTAAATCCCGACAGCTGAGAATCACTTATTGTCCTCTAGCAATACGAAATATGTCCCCACCACGACTCATTTCGGCTCTGATTCGTGATAATGCTCAAATCCCATCAGCTGAGAATTACATTTCTCGTCCTCAGTCGATGTGGACCATGTCCCC
>NW_018191257.1:0-355 GCF_001263595.1 Phalaenopsis equestris
ATATATATATATATATATAGCAAAAGTTTAGTTTATAGTCTTTAGTGAGGTACAAAAATGGCTTAAGTGTTTTTTTTCTTGATTCTCAGGTATGCAGCATTAGGAAAAACCCGGTCCAGGTACCTTCTTTACAAGGATGTTAATAGAGATCCGTTGTTAACATAATACCGCCTTAATGTATGCACAACAAGACTTTCCATTAGGGGCATTTATATTACATACCACCAAATTCCTATTTATTGACATTTCCAACACCCGAATTTTATTTCATTTTTACATTTGCACCGCCTATATCTTTTATATTGCATCAACAATATTATTATTTTAACTTCTAAAAAGTGAAATACATCTTTTC
>NW_018191258.1:0-355 GCF_001263595.1 Phalaenopsis equestris
TTACCTCTAGCATCTCCTTTTGGAAACGAGTGATTTAAGCTTTCAGGCTTTCATTTTTCCTTTTCTTGACCTGAAGCAGGGTATTTGTATCTTTCCTTGGTTTCTATACTTTAGCTAAGTGTGCCAGGAAGAGCTTCTGAAATTTGAAGAGTGATGGGATGGCTCCAGCTGGCAGGTTATTAAACCATCGGAGTGCGGCTTCTTTCATTGTGGTTAGAGACAGCCGACACTTCATGGAGTATTGATCTGTAGGACTCCTGTCGTCAACTCAAAAGAGGTGAAGCGATCAGCTAGATCAATCTTTCTTTGTAGGAGTTCAAGTGAGGAATCCTAAGCTTTATCGGGGGTATTGTTT
>NW_018191259.1:0-355 GCF_001263595.1 Phalaenopsis equestris
TTTTTTTTTATTTTAATTTCTTAAGAATATTCTTTCAATCAAACCTAGGGTTGTATCCAGGTGGCTTGTCAAAATTGGCTTCCATTCCTAAACTTGTAAGTTCTGTTTGATATTTATTCATTGCATCCAGCACAAATATTCATAGTCTGAAAGGAGTTAGAGCTTGTTTAGGTATAATAATGATGGGGCTGGATGGGGCTGGATGGGGCTGCTAATTATTTTATTTCATCTTTATCCAGCCATGGCTGGCTCCAAGTACGCAAGTTGTTTGAATCTTTAACAAAAGAAAATACGCGTATGATAGATAGTATTATTTACGAGTCTTTTTGGGGCAGCTGCAGCTTATTGAATAATC
>NW_018191260.1:0-355 GCF_001263595.1 Phalaenopsis equestris
ACTCGAAAAAATTAAATAATTAAATAATAATATTTTTGTAAATCCTTTCTATATTAATTTTTCATATATATCTTAAAAAAGGCTAAATTTTATTATTTTAAAATTTATTTGGGTGGTATAATTATAAAAAAGTATTAAGTTTAGTTGTTAGATATGTTAATACATATGCTTGGGTTGTATGTATATAAATGTTCTTAAAGCTCAACCCCTAGGCCCGCATTCCGTAGTCGCTAACTCACATTCTTTAGTCTCGCGTCGAGATGTTAGTTGTGTGAAAAACTTTTAAAAGAAAAAACTAACGAATCATTTCAGATCACATTTAGTTTTTGTTTTCTTTTTTTATTTTGGTTTTTTT
>NW_018191261.1:0-355 GCF_001263595.1 Phalaenopsis equestris
ATTATTTTAATTATTTTTTTGAGCATTTAAAAACAAATCACACATTCTAGAGCATTAATGTGTCAAACAATTAAAAAGTCATATTTACATAATACCACAAATTGCTATAAATAAAAGAATAAAATTTTAGATGTTAAATATGAAAATATATAAAAATTGTGTAGTGTATGTAAATTTTCATTTTTTTTATTTATGATGATGGAAATCATTTAATTTGTGATTTGATTTTAATTCACTGGTGAAAACAAAATATTCATTACTTCACCAATTTTTCCAAATTATTGGTCTGACTCGTTAAAAAAAACAAAAAATTAAGTAAAAGATAGATCAATTTTATGTCTCATACTATATATAT
>NW_018191262.1:0-355 GCF_001263595.1 Phalaenopsis equestris
ATATTTTTTTTCTTAATTTTAGCAATCATGATACTTATGTCGGTCGCCTTTTAGAATTTGTCGACTGCATTAGTTTACATATATAATTTTTTTTATTTTTAAAATAGTGTTTTAGTTTTGGAGAATGAGACTAAAGGGACCTCATATGTCTAATAGTTCAAATAATCGAGCACATTACCATAAGTGATAATCATTCCGAGAGATGAGTGTATCACTTGACAGTAAGCTCGATTATATAAACTAGGAAATTTATGACATTTGTTTAGTTTGTGGAATTTATGGCCGAAAATTCTTCTACCTAATACAAAGATTAAATAGTGTTTAGATTATCTGGGTTACTAATTTTCATATAGAG
>NW_018191263.1:0-355 GCF_001263595.1 Phalaenopsis equestris
ATATATATATATATATATACATATTACTGCAAAAACAATAATCTTATTTTTTTAAGTAACATTTAAATATTTAACGCTAAATTTTCGTTAGAAAGTTGCACATACTGTTCAAAAATCCAGAGAGCTGAGAGAAGAAAGATTGAAAATTAATGAAATTATCATATTAGCCGGCCTTGCTTTTAGCATTAAAGAGTCTTTAATGATTCCTATAAAAAATTTTCGTGGATAGCTTGCTTTAACGGTTGGCCACCACGCGAAAAAATGGCATATTTTATTTATAGCTATGAGTGTTTTTGAGGCAGCTTGAGCATTTAGGATAAGCAGCTTATCTTAAAACGTGGTCAGCAAGTTGATC
>NW_018191264.1:0-355 GCF_001263595.1 Phalaenopsis equestris
GTGTACTCCAATTTTAAAAACCAAGAAAGAGTGGTGTGTTTTTATGCAATTTTAAAGATTTGAGTGTTATGAATGTAAACATGCAAATACATAAGAATTGTATGTAAATTCCCCTTATTTTGATTCATCAGTTCTGAATTTACGGTCAAGTAATTATTTTTAATTAGATGTTTCCAAAATACTGGATTTGTGCTGTTTGGTACAATCGGATCTTGTTCTGTTCATCGAAATTTCAGGCTTAATCAAATCAAATTAATTGATTTTATGCATTATTACAAAACTGAAATCAAATTGAACTCGAATCACAAAAGCAAGTTGGATTAAGTTCATTACTTGTTTTTAGTCAAGTAGTCTT
>NW_018191265.1:0-355 GCF_001263595.1 Phalaenopsis equestris
TTAATACCATTTGGAAGTGGAAGGAGAGGTTGCCCAGGAATAACAGCAGCACTTCAAGTCGTGTATAGTGCATTGGCCTCACTAATACAATGCTTTGAGTGGAAGGTTGCTGGAGATGGAGAGAAGATTGACATGACTGAGGCGTCTGGATTGACGCTGCGGAGGGCTACTCCTTTGCTGTGTATTCCAGTGTCCCGTCACATTAGTTTGTTACCTTTATCATGAGTATATATTTGGGTGAAATATAGTCTATATTATGTTTGGTAGGTGAAAAATAAATGGTGAAGTTGAGTTCTTAATTTATATATATGATCTCCTTTTAAAATTGATGTATGAAAAAAGAAGTCAAACTCAA
>NW_018191266.1:0-355 GCF_001263595.1 Phalaenopsis equestris
TATATATATATATTTAACTCTTAAGAGTTAACAATAGTGATATTTAAATGTGATAGAAAAAAATGTGTTATAAATTTTAAAAATATTTATATTTTAAATATATAAACAATTAGGGTTTAGGGTTTTAGGGTTTAGGATTTAGGGCTTTGGGTTTTGAGTTTAGAGGGTTTAGGGTTTAGAGTTTAAGAGTTTAAGATTTTAGGGCTTAGGGTTTAGGGATTAAGCTTTAGAGTTTAGGGGTTTATCGTTTAGGGTTTAGGGTTTATGGTTTTAGAGTTTAGGGTTTTAGGGTTTAGCTTTTATGGTTATTAGGTTAGAGGGTTTAAGGTTTAAGGTTTAGAGTTTAGGGTTTAGG
>NW_018191267.1:0-355 GCF_001263595.1 Phalaenopsis equestris
GTCCTCCTCTTTTAGTTCCTGTCCCAATCATCTTCCTCGATTGGTGGTCCTGTAGCACACAAGTGTGGTTGTTGAAAATGACAAGACAATGTGAATCAATCATAAAATTGCTAATGGAAATCAAGTTTAATTTGAAGGAAGGGACACATAAAGCATATTGAATAATAAAGTCAACAAAATGGTTGTTGCCTATGTGTGTGACAGTTACAGTAGCCCCATTAGGCAAGTGAACTTTTCGATTGATAACACTGGATTTTAGAGTAAGTAGGTTGGCTAAATATACCACGTGAACTGTGGCTCCTGCGTTAAGAATCTAACATATTTCTTTGTTAAAAATAGAGGCACAAAAGATTTT
>NW_018191268.1:0-355 GCF_001263595.1 Phalaenopsis equestris
AACCAACTGAGCTATTTCCCCCTTTCGTCACTACTGTCGATTCAAAAAGGAAACTACCGGTTCGGTTACCTTTTTCACTAGCAAAAAGTAGCTGTACAACAGAATGCCATTATTGGTACTTTTTTCTTTGATTTGAGTAGTACGACAGTAGAAACAAAAGGTTCTGCTCGCTTAGACTAGGGGCTCCGCGCTCTGCTCTATCAGCTATCAGTTAGTTTTGAGTTGGCGCGTAGCGCGACTTCAGTTGACAAAAGTGAACAACATAGCGCTAGCGCCCGCTGAGTTCTTTCTAGTGTTCGCCTTCTCAAAAAAAAGGCCTACTGACCTGCTGGTGAACAGCCGGTTACTAAAGAAA
>NW_018191269.1:0-355 GCF_001263595.1 Phalaenopsis equestris
AAGATTCTTGTCTAATTTTATCAAGTTCATTTAACTGTAGTAATCTTTTCTCACCAGCTTCATTCATATTGTAATTGAACTCTTTAACAACCCAATAAGTTTTATGTTTTAATTCTACTAATAAATGACAAGTTTTACCAAATACGAGTATATATGAAAACATTCCTATAGATGTTTTATAAGCAGTCCTATAAGATCACCATTGATCATCTAATCGCAAAGGTCAATCTTTTTTATTAGGATGACAATTTTTTTCTAAAATCCTTTTGATCTCTTTGTTAGATACTTCTACTAAACGACTCGTCGGGGGATGATATGTTGTGATAATCATATGTTTAATTCCATACTTTGCAAC
>NW_018191270.1:0-355 GCF_001263595.1 Phalaenopsis equestris
ATATAAGAAATAACAAAACGAAATTAAAATACAACTCACCTGTATAACAAATGTCAACCCTTTGATGGATTTCCCATGTTCAGCCAACAGAGCCTCAGTAGCGAAAACAACTCCGCGTCCAGTAGCAGCATCCCTGCCCAGTGAACCACCAAGATCCTGCACATATGAAAAACTAGTTTACAGTTGGCTCAATTAAGGCTTTTTATATACTAAAAAATAGCCACACAAATCAAACACTCACTATTGGCTTTCCCGTAACAACAGCTGGGGAGTGACCATGAAATTTGGAGTACTCATCCAATATCCACGCCATAGTCTAAGATGGAATGGCACAAGTAAGAAAAAGCAAAAAAAA
>NW_018191271.1:0-355 GCF_001263595.1 Phalaenopsis equestris
GTGTCAGCTGTTGTCCATGCCAAACTCTGCACCTTATTAGCATAGTCATAGTGAAATAACTTTTTCATATTCTTCCCTAGGTTTGCATACAAACCTGATGTTCAACATTTTGATTGCTTCACCATGTACCTTCTCTGTCATATATAAATGCAAGCGAATATAACTCAAACCCAATGGATATAACTAATTGTTCTGAAAACCAGTGTCAAGTTTTCTTTGACTTTGTTTCAACAACTACGAATGCTATTATATAAAATCCATTATTCTCATCCAATGAAGTGACAGATAATGCCACACCAAGATATCTCGACTTTAAATGACAAGCATTAAGCCCAATAAAATGTTTGTACCCTGC
>NW_018191272.1:0-355 GCF_001263595.1 Phalaenopsis equestris
TGAGCTACATTATAAAGTATTAATTTTTGAAGAACTAGTTTATAAATCCTCTCTGAGTAGCCTTATACAATCGGTTAAGTCACGATAGACCAGAAAGAAAAAGCACTTAGCATCCCCATACACTATATATAAATTCAAGAGGATAATTGAATCAACAAATGCTAAACCACACAAGGAGAACATTCTTGCTGTCGTAGCTGTGGAGGAGGAGAAGAAGATTGATAAAATTGAAGTAGACAGTTGAAACATCAAAGGAAGTTCTTTAAACATTACTCACTGAAAAAAAAAATGAATCCATTGACTTGACTATTAAAAAATTAGGGTATCTTTAAAATAGTTTAATTAATGTTTATTA
>NW_018191273.1:0-355 GCF_001263595.1 Phalaenopsis equestris
TTAAGAAACTTTCTTGTAAATTCACTTTCTTTAAAAGTTAATATTTCATAAAAAATAATAAAACTGAATTATTTCCTTAAGTATTTTTCTTAGAGAAGTTACATTTCAATAACTTTACATTAAAAAGAAGTTCTTATGAATTTGGAAAACTTATCCCTCATTGTAAACTCGACAAAATCAACCCTTAGGATGAGCTCGAGGAACTTGCCCCTCAAAGTTACTTGATGACTTGATCCCTTAAAATGAATTTGTGGAACTTGTCCCTCAAAATATACTCATCAAAATTGTTCATTAGAATGAGCTCATGAATCTCATCCCTCAAAGTATGCTCGACAAAATCATCCCTTAGAATAAA
>NW_018191274.1:0-355 GCF_001263595.1 Phalaenopsis equestris
TTTTTTTTTAGAAATTTGGGGGTCATTATTCTAAATACTTAACTGATTTATGTAGAAAGGAACTCTAGCTTTACTTGTTTTCTTATAAAATAGAAAGCAATGTTAAAACACGTTTAGGATTCACGTGTTAAAACATGTTTATGACTCCCACATGCATGTCAACATCCATGCATGATGTGTTTGGCAGACCTTGTGTCTTTTCTGTTATGGGTAAAATAAGGGCATAACTCAAATTTCCATTGCAAAAGAAAAATATTACAAATATACCAGATTACAATTGTAATAAAACAAATTAATCAAAAAATAAAATAAGTGACAGGGCTCAAACAAACAAAAACAAAAGATGTCACGAAGA
>NW_018191275.1:0-355 GCF_001263595.1 Phalaenopsis equestris
AGAAATAAATAGTTCTGAAGCTTGTTTATATATAAACCGTAGTGGGAAGAAGAAAGGTGGAAGACATCTGCTGTCTCTTTAAGCTTATTATTCTTCTAACAAGTAGCGGAGAGCTTTCCGAATAGGCTAGAGAAGAGCCCCGTGCAATCATGAGCCAGCTGCTTTGTATATATAATCTATCTGTATTAGCCTAATTTACTTTGATAATTGCACACTTAGTGCTTGCATGAAATGCTATATATACATGCATGTTCAAAATCATCATTCTTAGAAAGTCTTGAGAATATTAGTATTGATACTCATTTCTGTTCTATTAATTCATTAACAACATATTGTATTATTTTTATAACATACT
>NW_018191276.1:0-355 GCF_001263595.1 Phalaenopsis equestris
TTTGAACAGTCCACCACATATATTGGAGGTTCATTTGTTGGCCTCAATTTTTTTTCACATTGAACTTGCATAGACATCACTCCTTGATCTGACATAGCAAGATCGGTCAAAATGGAACCTGTCCTTTTTTTTTGGCCTAGCGTGGTCGTGCTGAACCCGGGGGTGACCACACCCCAAAGTACCTCGGAGTCGTCACGCTTGGCCTAAGCATCTACAACCCAATCAAATTGCTATGGAGTATTCAGTCGTCACTTTCAACGCCTATAAATAAGCATCCCAGTGAAAGGGGATGAAACTCTCAAATAGTTAAACTCCCTGAAATTTACTCCGGGCAGAGGAAAAAGAAGAAGGAAAG
>NW_018191277.1:0-355 GCF_001263595.1 Phalaenopsis equestris
TATCTATGGCATCTCTGGCCAAACAGTCTAAAAGAAGGCTTGTAAGGGGAGAACAATTGAAGAGTCAACAAAGCCCATTAAACTAGGACAGTCATCTCAAGGGTAAGGTAAAAAAACAATAAGAAAAGTTCTCACTTGTCTGAAATGTTCAGTTGTCGACAAAGTGTTGATCTCCTGAGGAGGCTAAGAAGCCAAGAAGCAATGATTTAATGTTAGTATGTGTTATTGAACTTGAAAGTCAAGACAATGGCTCAACTAGGTGGATCTCCAGCTCTATCAAGTGGCATTAATTCTTGTTGATGGACAGGGGTTAAAGAAAAACTTCAGAATTGAGCCGCAAATACAGTCAAATATC
>NW_018191278.1:0-355 GCF_001263595.1 Phalaenopsis equestris
TAATACGATTGATTTGTTGATGATCCAAAAGCATGTTGAAGGAGTCGAGGACACGAATGAGGAGACAGGACGAGACAAGAGTGAGCAAGTGAGAGAAGTGTAAGGGGTTCAAAGCTACGAAGAAACCAAGATTTTGGGTCGTGCATGGAGTGTGAAGTGAAGATGGGATAAAATGGTTGTTTAAAACACATATATAGTCAAAAGTTTAAGCCGGTGTTATTATTGTCGATTCAAATCACTATTTAGAGTGTTTTAAACTGCCATTTTTAAACTGTTGCAAACGAGTGTTGCATTTTCACAAGTTTTTAGTAGTGGATTAATAGCTATTCCTCCTATAGGTTTCTCCCTATGATAT
>NW_018191279.1:0-355 GCF_001263595.1 Phalaenopsis equestris
AAATAAATTTGTTATATATATATATATATATATATCTTATATCCTATCATTAAGGATGAGATGAATTCTTATATAAATATTATGTTTATATAAGTTGGTCTCTCTGCATATAGTTGGGCTTAAGTACAAATATATAGTTCATATTTTAAATCAAATATGATTTGAGTGTGGTAAATGTACATAATATTATTTATATCTATTACAATTAATATTAATTTGCATGAAATTTGACGCAAATATAGTATCTTTATGTATTACAATTAACTTTTAAAGATAGCATTTTATTGGATAATTTTTAGTTATTGTATGTTCTTAAAAGTTATAATAAGAATAATTATCGTAGAGATGCGTCAAA
>NW_018191280.1:0-355 GCF_001263595.1 Phalaenopsis equestris
GTTTTATGTAATTATATATAATTGATTAATCCAGTGAGATGAGGTGAATGTTTGGAAAACTTAAGGATTTATATGCTTATGTTGAAGTGGTGCAATTGTTAACAACATCTTACGAAGGATATGACCCTGGAAGTTAAAACTAGAATAGTTGATCTCTATGTCAATTCATATGTAATATTTGAAAACTATTCACAATTATATGTAATTTTTGAAGTTTTAAATTTTAATAGTTAGTAATGCCTCTGTACTGACAATTGTTTTGTAGAAAATATATATAAGTAGGTTTGATTTTATTAGATATTTTGTACTATGGAAAATTTGATTGTAAATTTTTCATGCCTCACTGGCATTATGT
>NW_018191281.1:0-355 GCF_001263595.1 Phalaenopsis equestris
TTTTAAAAACAAAAGAAAACAAAACTTCGAACAAAATATAATTTTCTTAAAAAATAAAATTATAAAAGCATAAATTAGTGGCAAAAAAAAAAAAGCAGCGAAAAAGTTGGCTACTTTTTTCTCTCTTAATTTATTTTAATTTTATACATTTATAAAATTAAATTAGCACAACACAAGCTGACGAATTAGGTCTGTCAAATCCAACTTAACAACTTGGCTTGGCATGATGGCGATTTTATCAGTTGTCCTTCAAGTGCAAATAGTCTACGTCAATAATTATTTATAAAGACCCACCCGGAGAAAAGAAGCCACTCAAGTATCCACCATTGCCATAAATGATCCCAAACGCTCTAAC
>NW_018191282.1:0-355 GCF_001263595.1 Phalaenopsis equestris
GTAATATATATGTAATATATTGATGGTGGAGGAGCATGGCAGACCCATGTTGTAGTGAGGGAGGGCACAATTAATTTTTTTGATGTATTGATGGCAGAGGAGCATGGGCAGACCATTGTTGTAGTAAGGGTGAGCAAATGACCACATTCAAATTTTTTATTCCTGTATAAAATATAAATTCTTAGGATAACATAGATTTTTAGGAGTTTTACCACCCTCAATTTATCATTTTGCCTAATCCTCATAAAAACCTCAACTTAAACATAATTTATTTATATTTTCCTACAAGTTTACATTATTTTCTAGTTATATTTCCTTTTTGTACATTTAATAAATTATCGTTCGAGTTTTTTTT
>NW_018191283.1:0-355 GCF_001263595.1 Phalaenopsis equestris
ATAGAGTACAACACTTCTTGATTAAAATAATGAAATTTTAGACTAGGAAAGTGAATCCATGCTGGAATGGTTGGTGGTTCAGTCTGTGGGTCAAAATCCACAGTACATTTCAGAATCTTAGTCGCACGATTATCAATCTGAGCAAATCTTCTTGCAAATAAGAGTATGTAAATTTCTTCATTTTGAAGTTAAATGAGGATGTGCCACCCATCAAAAAGCCCAGTTTTGCACTCACCAACAAGATGCATACGCTCAAATTCCTTACAATTATACTCGAGATTAGGATGACTATAAAGAAATTTCCCAACCAAAGTTAGATGGCAGGAGGAAGCAAGTAGATTACATTCAGCTTAAA
>NW_018191284.1:0-355 GCF_001263595.1 Phalaenopsis equestris
AAAAAAAAAAAAACTATGGATTTTGAAAGCGAAAGACCATTTCATGCATAGTTTGACACTTACTTTTTTTGAGGTAAATATGAACTATAGATGTTTGATATATAAATACATAGAAAGTCTATGGCATGCATGTAAATTTTCTATAAGCCAATTATTCTAAATAAAATAATTAAGTATTATAGTATCTAAATTAACATTTGAATGACATATTTATAAACTTTTTTTACATAAACCCTATAATATTATTAAAAATCAACTATGAAACAGCATAAATATATACTATATTTATTATTTGCTAATTTTATAAAAAAATTATAATTGCAATAAAATTATTCTAATAAGGTAAAGTAATAAA
>NW_018191285.1:0-355 GCF_001263595.1 Phalaenopsis equestris
GATTTTAATTATTGAAAAATCATATATGAAAATTTAAAATGGATCATTGAATTCAATCCAAGAGAGGATTCTCCTATTATTCCTATTTAGGTTAAATTTCTTGGGTTAAAACTTTGTTTATATAATATGAAACTTCTTTACACCCTTGCTTCTATTTTTGGTACTCCTCTAAAAGTGGATGATGCCACTTTCAACTGTTTAAGGCCTTCGGTGGCTAGAGTTTTTGTGGAAAAGGATGTTACTGCCAAATTTTAAGATATGGTTTGGATTGGTAGTCATGTGAATAGGTACTAGTAGCCGATCAAATTAGAGTTTGTTCCACATTATTTTACACATTGCAGAATGTTTGGTCACC
>NW_018191286.1:0-355 GCF_001263595.1 Phalaenopsis equestris
AGCTCTGCTCTAATCAGCACATATATTTATCAAAATTATTGAACACATAGCCTGAAAATGGACTTTTGAATGCTAATACAAACATTCAAAACATCGGACAGCATTACCTTAATAGATAGATAATTAAACACCTCCTTATTTCAAACCATCCCCTGTTTCTACAAACAGCGGTACACACTCCCGCTTCCAACGCACAGCGAAATAGCACAAGCATATCATCAACAACAAAACAAGCAAAGAACAGCAGAGATTCAAGACACAAACCAGCTTCTTCCTCTATCCAGAAATCTCAATCGACTTCACCTCAGGCTTCTTCGCCACCTCCTTAGGCACGACGACACTAAGCACGCCATTC